>NW_019384796.1:476468-497961 GCF_000671375.1 Centruroides sculpturatus | reverse complement strand
GTACGTTTTAAATGTACTTAATATTAATTATTCTTATTCACAGCTAATTATGTCTGCTGTCTTTAAAGATTGACCCACATTTAAAAGCTTCAATGTGTACACCTGTGATCTTCCCATGTTAGTTAATTTGAAATTTTACAGACTGATTGTGTTTAGAATGATAGGCATTAGACAGGAGCGAATGAAAAATTAATTGTATTTTAGATTGTTGCTAAATATAAATAATTATAATAATTAAAAAATTCAAGATATTTGAACCTTAAATTAATTATTGTAAAGCAGATTTTTTTTAATGTGGAAAAGTATATAATAATTAAGAATAAAAATAAACTTTGAAAATTAAATGATATTATGACTTCTTAAAATAATTACAAAATTTGTTTTTTTCATAATATGGAGGAACATAACTTTTTCTTGAATATACTGTATATTTGATTTCTTAAGAATCTTTAAAATAAATTTACATCATAAAACCTTTTAAATGAAGAATCTTACTTTAATAACATTAACAAAATAGTTTAATCATCAATTAAAGCTTTGCATACAATTTTGTAATGACAAAAATATTAAATAAATTAGTCTATTTTTTAATATGGAAACCTGTTTAGAAAAACAACTTTCACATTATAACATAATTATGATTATTTTGTGTTTTAGTTTTTGTGATATTAGTATATACTAAAATGCAAATTGAAACTGAAAAGACTGTTTTATTAAAAGATATAAATACATCTTCATTTTGTTAAATAATTTAATTACACTTGCATTAGATACAATTTGACATATGAACTGTGAATAAATAGAAAGTAAGAAAAAGCTTTATTCTTACTGACAGCATATAACAAAATTACAGAATATGATGATTTCATACAAAATAAATTTTGATAAATAGGAGGAAAAAAAAAACCATTAGATTCCCATAAAATTACAAAATCTTTTGTTTAATCTTTCTCAATAAATGGTGTAAAATGATTGTTATTTTTCTCATGTAGATTATTATAGTAAAATTATGGAAATGAGATTAATAGATTAATTAATTAAATATAAAGTCAAAAAAGCTGCTTATTAAGTAAACTGAAGGGATTTATTATTAATAATAATCTATAAACATTTTCAGTCTTTATTAGACCATTATCCTACCATAGGACAGAATACATTTGAATTGTAGAATGAGATAACATAGAGCATATGTTTGTTTATATTAATTAATTAATTAAATTAAATTAATTGTATTTAATATGAACTGTATCAATATGAATTCGTATCTTATTTATTAATAATTTTGTTGAGCTTTTCGATTACGACTCAACAGTTATATGAAAATTTTAACAAAGTTACATTGTTTCTTAATTATCAATAATTTCAATTCTAACGGAGTAAAAATAAATTTTTAAAAATATAATCGTATCTCGTTTCCTACAAATGTTAAGCACAATTATTAACATATAAAGCCCATACTCACTGCAATATATTTTTTAAACAGTTGCAAAATTATTTGAAAAAAATAATCTGATCATTTAGGTAATGTTATATCAGAAAACATAGAAGGTAATGGGGAAACTTATAATCCATTTGGGAAACCAGGAGCAGGAGCACCTTTCTCTCGAGAAGCTGGGAAAAATTTTATGGAAAAAATGGTAAATTTTTTAAGTTTAAATGTAATTGAATCTTCTACACAATGAATCATTTGAATATAATATATCTATTATAATTTCTATTTTATTATCAAATAATTTATTACTAAGTGATTTTTGTAATTATTGAATTTGAAACAATTTGTCATAAAATAATAATTTTGTCAAATTTTATTGCAGGGTTGGACATCANATATATTATACATAAAAAATTTCCCATTATTATAGAATATATATGAGAAATTCACAAAATTGTTTTGTTTTACTTCAACATTATTTATTCTTAAATATTAAATTAGCCTTATTTGATTCTAAAAGGAAAAAGTTATTTAAAATTATTAAAAGAATTATCTTGGTTAAGTTTTTTAAATATTTTTTTTGTGTTATGTATTTATTAATTAAGAAAAAAATAACATTTTTATCCATACATTTAGTTTCTAGATTATTTATTTATTATTATTATTATTTTTTTATAATTGTTTATCCATTTCATATTTTAGTAATCACTTATCATTTCATTATATAGTAATTGTTTTGCACTTATTCATATATAGATGATACTTACAATGAGTATATTTTCAAAAAATAAATAGTTTTGCTTTTTTATTTTCAGTATTGATAAAAATTAAATCATATTTTACATTTAAATCACCATCTTCAATGAACTACAACAGATTTCATTGATATTACTGAAAATTTCATTTATAATAGATTTGTTTTCATAGAATATAATTTAAACCCAATTTTTCAGTACTCATTTTCACAATTATGTATTAAAAATTTTCTGCATAATACTGTACTTTCTCCAGTTTAAAACACTTCAGTTATAAGTTTTTAGTTACAATTTTGCATTTATATGTCATATCACCTGGGAAGAACACAAATGTCACCAATATTGAAAATTAATAGACTATTAAAAATTTTTGCTAATTGAACTAAGATTTTTATTTACTATATTTATTTCACATTAATTTCTGTAATATAGATTTGCAGCTGAACTCTTCAATGTCAAAATAAACTAATTTAAGTAATTTAAAGCAAATAAGGAATAAGGAGCAAGATTATTATTTCTTGTTGAAAAGTATGTCTAAGTTTATTTTAAGTCAATGAAAGTTGCTAACAGAATTTCATAAACATTTATCTGATTCAAAAAGCTTGAGAGTTATGGAAGAATTGAAAGTGGGCCAATTTACTGTTGTCTGTCAAAAGATATAACTATTATTCAGAAACATTAACAATTTCAAAAGACTAGTGAAATGTTGAGAAGCTTAGATAGATTATCCAAAGATTTTATGGCTGTATTAACTGCTGTCTTGCATTAATATCAAGATGTTAAGGAAACTTAAAACTAAACAACTTTCTAAATAATTCTCTTCAGTTGCTAGGATAAACATTTCAAAGCAAATAAAATATCAAAAGATTAACAAGAGTAGTCTTCACATAAGATTTGTTGTTCTCCTTTGACCTTTTCATAAAACTGTTCATTTGAACTGATATATATGCCATTGCTACTGGAATCTAGCCAATATTTTCTGTTAACAGAAAGGAGATAGTCATTAGAAAAAAAAAAAGAAATCCAGACAGTATTCTTTCCATCAGAAGAGCGATAGCAATGATTTGTTGTTTCAGAAGTTGCAGAAACATGTGCATGAATTTATAGGATACACCCTGTTATAAACAAGAGGTCTTTTAATGTTATTCAAACCTCTTTTAAGTGTTACTGAATATAATTTACTTATTATGAATTATTACAGTACATTCATCTGTATAGAATACTAAGTTCTCCACTATGTTGTAGTGGAGGGCTTTGTGATCTGTGCTGCAGCATCTCAGTGGATTCACCCTCATTTCAGGACTGTTCTCAGTTTAATTAAGAGTCATTGGCAGGGTGGAAAGCATGAGGAAATTGCTGTCAATGTAAGTGTTGATCTACTAGCTAAGGAAAGAGCTTTGTATCTCTTTATTGGGCCTGAACTAGCTCACAGTACTAATACTTCCAGTACTTTTTATATATCTGTCAAAAACTGGGCTATTTTCAGTCATATAAAATAGTGGAACATGTCTTATTCTGTTTTAGTCCAGAAGTTATTTTTGCCTAGCTTTGCTCTCTGTGCAAACTATGGATATTTCCAGCTTTTAGCAAGATCATGTTCTCTTCTTAATCAATATTGTAATCAGTTTTGGTCACATTTGCAAATGTTTGTGCTGATTGAAACTTTCCTCCTTAGTTTTCTGTCACCTCTGTGGGCTCTGTATTTCATTTGTGAGTTTGTAGGTCTTTGTTCAGATAGGCTCGTTCAACTGAGTTCTTCCTTGTTGAGCTCTAGTGGCATTACCTAGATATTCTTTAGAAATTGCTATTTTTATTTGTTTCTTTTGCAATGCATCTTTTAGGGCCAGTCCAGACAAGTTGAATTTCTGCTGAATGTCAGCTGCATTATTACTGTGTAGCAGCTATACCAATTTCTATGGCATACTAATTTAAATGTAATAATTCACACTTCAAAGAGAGTCTGCAACTGCAAAATGACATAGTTTACCAGTTGCATTGACTGTAGCAGAATGGATGTGTGGCAATCACAGGAAGCAATCACAGACTGGCCATAGCCAATCTGTGATAGCCCATAGTGAATGGGGTAATCACAGATTGCATCATATTGAATAATTCACATAAGTGGAAGCAGCAGTTATGCAGAGAATGCATAGGCGACCTATTGTCCATCTAGTGATGGATTTGAAAAATGTAGTTGTAGAAAGATCTTCATAAGTGATCTGAACATAAAAAAGATAGATGCTGAAATATTTATGGAGGTTGAGAAAAGTGTCTTTGCCAATAAAACAAAATGTACTGATTTATAAACTAGCATTTAATAATAGCTTTAAAACATTTTTGACAGTGTTTCTCAATCAAACAAATTTTTATTTCAAACCTGAAATCAACAGTTCACAAGTATTCATAGCAACTAGCTAACTGAAAACAAATTCTTCGTCTTCTGTCTACAGAGTGTCTTCAGAAGAAACAATGCTTTCTATGGTAACTGCATGACTACCATTCCACAGAAATGCCTTTTATCTGAACTCTTAGAGAGCCTTATGTTGAAGTGCTTTTGGTTTTGGCTAGAATCTATATCTCAGTTTGATACTGATTTCTATGAAAATGAAGATATGATAATTGAAGAGTGGATTGTCAGACCAGATTTATACTGTAATTTGAACACAATAGAACATGCATCAATATATATAGAGGTGGATTTTTATCCATGATTTTTTGAACATGCATTTTTTGAATCTATCTTTGTCAAGGAATAAAGTCATGCTGATCATTATTCAGCATAAGTTTCAATGTGAGAATTTAGCTGAAGGAATGATTATAGTCCTAGTTAATTTTCTGTATTGTAATATATTGTAATTTGTGACATTTCAGATTGGAATCTCATGATTATGATTTATCAGAATGACTTATTGTTATATTTAACTGTTTTTTTAATCTTGTAATTATATATATACATGATAAATCTCAATAAATTTTGTTAAATGTACTTTATTTTTCAAAAAATGAATTTTGGATATTAGTGTGTTTTATATCTTAAAAAATTCAATTTCAAAATTCAATAAAAAATTCATCAATTTTTCAATTGGGGTACATTCTCCCATGCCATTTATGAATTGCTTGTCATGCCTGTTTGATTCTGCCACCATAAGAGAAAACAAAAACACAGTGAAATAAAGGCATTTTATCTTAATAATTATTTAATATCATCTCATGATTTATCTATTTTACTTTTATATTCATAAATTTTTAATGCCTTATTCATATTGCCAACCTTTATAATGGGGAATAGCTGAGATATTAGTGGAAAAACACATTTTTGAATACAAATGATAGCATAAAAAGCAAAAAAATTCTTTATTAACATTGATATTGCACAGTGCTTATATTATATACCTTTAATAAACAAAATTTAATGTTATTTCTGCATATATCTTATAGAGCTATTGCCATAAACACTGTCAAGAATATAGCGATGGCTTTATGTTCTAACATCACAATTTAAAAAAGGTTCAAATATTTTACAGAACATACAAATCTACATCTAGATTTATGATGTGTTCCATCTTGATTTATTGTGAATATTGCATGATGAGTACCTCCTGTTATATGCCTTCGTGTGGTGTTTTGCTTTGTTAACTAATAATTTTATTTCTTACTCATGTACTCGTGACAGTTGCTATCAGTCAGTTTATTGACTTTCACTGGAATTATTAAGGACAATAATTTTTCTGGTTGTGATTCATTTCCTATCTCTGTTTTTCTTACTATACTGAATATATTTCTTTTTCTTTTGCCATACAGCAATGCAGGACAGTTAAATGTCAAAAAAACCATCTAGTTTTTTCCTGAGAAAGTTCATACCATATGGTTTGTATATTCTTAAGTGATGAATCAAATGTTTCTTCCTTTGTGGTGGCAAAACAATAGTGCTGCTCAATAATTTGGTCTAACTGTAAAGCAATTAAGTTTTCTTAATTTGTTTCCATCCACTGATGAGTTGGCCATAATTAATTTAACTGCCAACATGATAGCACTAAAGTTGCCAGACTTGAAGATGCAATTTATCTTAATCATGTATTCTGAACCAATTACGGTGTATAGATGACAAAAACAAACAAAAATGAACATTTTTGAACTCCTTCCAAGTCCTTCATCAGGTTTTTTTTTTTAAAGATTCATCAATGGATTTTCATTTTGGAATAAAATTTGAACAAGAGTTTGAATATAAGTTTAAAAAATTATTAAAACCATGTCGCACCTGCGCAGAGAGTCACCCTACCAGGACTCAATTAACAGCTAATCAGTGTTGTCAATCAACTCTTGCCATTGACAAAACCATTTTTTATTTATAATTTATGCATGTAGATGTAAAACTGGATTTAAAAAGATGCAATGCCTCCAACCATCTGAGGTATTCAGTGGGGAGCATAGCGAGGATGAATTTGGTCCGGTTAATTAATTCAGAATACGTGATTACCCAGTGTGGCGAGTGATTGTTTACTCTGTAGCAATTTATCTTATCTGCCACTTGAAATTATCACATTTGAGCTAAAATTCTCATACATATACCAACATACATATATAAAAATATAAATCTTGGTTCTTTCCCAATTAAAGGAATCTGAGAACATTGTTCTGGCTTGCTTCAGTCTTTCGTAATAAAATACATACAACGTCTTCGGCATATATATGGTATATATTGGTATTAGACTTGTTAAATGAAGTGTTTGTGATAATATCGGATTCTTTAAAAAGGCTGACAAAAGGGAAAAGTGGTCTGTCCACTGATGGATCATACAAAACATTGCTAGTCAGTGCTACATTCTGATGGCTGGCAACTAAGCTTATTTTTCAATGTAGTTATAAATGTTTTGTTTACATTTACAACTATATTGAATAAAGAATATACATTAATACATTGAATAATAAATATAATAATTTATTTTTACTGTAGAAATATTCTGACAGATTGATAAATAGCATCAAAAATTAATTTTTTAATTTTCATATGGTTCTACTTTTTATAAGGAAAAAATTGTTTGTTACATGATATTTAGTATTATGATATCATCTCTTACTTTTCTGGCTCTGTTATATATAACAGAGAGAAAGTCTGGTGATTAGTCAAAAAATGACCTCCCCAAGATTTTATATTTTTGGACTCAGGACCTTGAAATGTTGAAAAATGTGCACATACATACATACATACATACATACAAAAAACTTGAGGGTGTTTTGTATGTATGTATGTGCACATTTACACATACACACACACTAACATGTGTGTGTGTGTGCGCACATGATTTTGTTCACTCATTTTGAAGTTTAATGACTCTCATGCTTTTTGTTGAAATTTTGCAGGGAGGTTTGTGTATTAGGAGGATTGATGCTAATAAATTTTGGTGGTTAAAGGTCAGGGAGTATGGAGATACAGGAAGTTTGTGGTATATCTTGAGTAGGGTCAGATTTGATGAAAATTTTGTTAGTTATTAGCATTTACAATTTTTTATAAAACTCATCTCTATCTTTAAAATTAAGCATTTTGCCATTTTATAATAATTAAGAATATAAAAAATTTTTAAATAAAATATCATTATAGATAGTGCCACATGTAGTTTTAAATGTTATTGCCAGGAAAGTTGCATAACTCACTGCTGAGTTTTTTTCATATTACACAAGGTCTTCATAAAATAATTCTGGGATTTCAAAAATTTATATTAATCTTTGTAAAATGAGATATTAGAAATATGTTTGTTTTGGTGTTCTTGGAAATTCAATAAGTTTTTTGTTATGTATCGCATTGAGTAAAAGTAATACCATGCAGTATTACAGCATCAGTATCTAGCAGAAAGAGAAGTATGTGATTTGTTTTTGAAACTAAATCTGTTGCTACTATTCAATGTAATTTTTACTGTGAGTATGGTGGTAAAGTACCTTCAGATATGGTTATTTGTCAGTTTGTCAGTGGTTGAAAAATTTTAGAGAGACTAGGAGCATTTTAAAAGGGAAATTGTCTGGAAGGTCATGCATATCAGAAGATAATGTAGAACGAATCAGTTTCTTGCATCTGAAGTCTACAAAAGTGATTAGAGCAACTCAGTTTGGAATTGCAAATTCCTGTTATCACCATACACAAAGCAATATACAAAAGAACCTGTTCTATTTCAGTAATCATGTTCTTGCTTTATACAACAGATTTCCTAACAGATGGATTGAAAGAGGTTGTCTGATTCTGTAGCCATATCATAATCCAGATATAACACTTTTTGACTTTTTTATATGAGAATATATAGAGTACATGGTTAATGTAGAGATCTGTGGTGTTGAACATGTAAGAAAATGTCACTGTGATTATCATATCCAACATGCTTGCATGGATATAGGAAAGTGATAGAATATTGATTGGATGTTTGCAGGGCCACAAAGGGAGCATATATCAAAATAAACAAATTGCCAAAAAAAACTTGGAAGCTATGTCCTTTCATTTTATCTCATTCATGTGAAATTTCTAATCTATCATTTATCAAATTATACATGAAATCTCAGAGTTATTTTGTGAAGACTGTATTTTAAATTAATAAGATGTTTTTGAAAACATTTTTATATAATGATCATTCTCCTGACCATTTCCATAACATTTATTTATTTTTGTTTTAAGAAAAATAAAATAGTCAATTAATCAAAAAAGCTAAAGAAATATATAGTTTTTGAATTTTAAATGTAATTAAAAGTCACTTTAATTTCATAATACAGTAATTACTTTTTGTAGTTATGATGAAATAAATGTAATTGAAATATTAAAGAAAAATTAATAATAAATGGAATCAAATAAATTTTTTAAGAAAATAAAACTTTGAACACAGAATTTACATAAACAAATAGCCTTATAATTTAAATATTATTAAGTATTGCAGAACTTTTAAATAATTTAATAGAAGTGGGACTAATTTTGAGGTTGTATGTTGTCTCTTTTTATAAACTTGAACAGTTTAGAATTTAGCTGAATAAAAGAAGAATTTTTTGTAAAGTTTATTTTTAACTGTTTCAAAGAATTAAAAAAATAAGATTACCAATAGAATAAAAAATTTTTATACAAGTATTTCTTTACAAATTTCTTTACAAATACAGTGGTACCTCAGGTTACGAATGCCCCAGCATACGAAATTTTCAGATACGACATGAAATTCAAACATATTTTTGCTCCACAATACGAACAAAAACTCACCATACGACGTTACATTAGTTCGCATTTTTCATTTGTTTTTCTTACTACAGTTATTTTTTTTAATGTATTACTTGGCTTTAATTTGAGTATGTTTTTCGCGTTGGAACGAATTATTTGGTTTTACGTATGGGGAAAAATGATTCACCTTACGACATTTTCATGATACGATCTCAGTTTCGGAACGGATTAATTTTGTATCCTGAGGTACCACTGTATACAAATAATTTTTATCTTTATGCCTTTTGAATTTTGTTTTATTAAGTTTATACTCTTCAAAAGTGAAATTTTAAATAAAATTGCACTAACCTTAAACTTAGCAGGAAAATGGTATTATCACTAAAATGTTTTCAACCTTTGAAAGGTCATCCTCGTCAGTCTTCAGAAAAGAATAAGAGAAGAAACAGAATCACATTCAAAATTCCAACCATTGCATTCTAATTTTGTTCTTAAATATTCCAGTACAGGAAAAGGTTTTTAAATTACTGGAGAATTTTTTTCAGTGAATTTTCTAATTTTTGCTTTGAATTTTAAATGTATTTCCATTTCTTTTCTTGTTCTTTTCTTCAGAAGATGGCCATTGAAAGATTAAAAACATTTTGACAATTAGTGCATTTTATAAATTTAAAAAATATTACTGATAAAATTAATTTGGAATATGATCAGTTGTTCTGGCCAAACTTTCATTAGTGATAAATCATACTGGTTATTGATCAACAATTTAAGGAATGGAAATTATATTGATTACTAAATTGGCAAAATTTTTTATCTATAAAGGATTCCAGGAAGGAAAATGTACCAATTGCATTCAGGTCTAGAAATCTGAGTATTAATGCATTTGTTAAATTTCTTCATTTTGTGTAAATTCATTGACAAATTGAGTCCTGGGTAAATGGAACATTGATCATCCATACAAAAAAATTCCAATCCAACAGCACTGAAATAGTCAAAATTATTTACAGGCAACAAATGTCTGCAGTTCTTCAATTGTCATGTTGTTATAAATGATTTTGATATTGTTAGTAGTATAAAGACAGTGCATTTATTAACACTAAAGAATAGAAAATAAATTTGAAATATAAAAGTATTCATATTTTGTAATTATTTAGTTTGAAACAGCATTTGAAAGTTGGAGCTAATATATCAAAATGTTGAATTTTAAAACATTTTGGAATTGTTACACTTTTTAGATATTTATCATTAAATTTTTGTTAATTTGTTATAAAAGTATAAGATAAAATAATTTTATTGATGATTTTGAAGATAAGAAGAAATATGCAGTCAATTGCAGTTTTGTGTAAACAAAGTGCCATTGTTAATATTTACCAATTAAAGTTTTTGATTTTTAAATATAATTTACAAAATATTTAACTTCATTTAACATAATTTACAAATTATGCTCTTGTATAAATATATTTTCTTGTTTTGTAATGAATGTATATAATTGTTTTTTCAGGACCAGTATGATCATTTAGCAGCTCATACATTAAGAGGAATTGAGTTTTTAGAAAAATACAGTCAGTTTATAAAAGACAGATGTGCTATTGAATTTGAATATGCAAATAAATTGAAGTAAGTCATTTAAATAAATAATTTTCTCATTTGAATTATTTGATATATTATATTTTGAGTTTTAAGTGATTATATTTATTGAGTGAAATTATCCATTTACTTGAAATTTCCAAAATGATAAAGATGATAATGTTTAATTAACTGTATGAAATCAGTTGAAATTAATAACAATAATCCAATATTAAAAGTGTCTCTGCAGATATACAAAACATTATACTAAAAATAACTGCAAAAAGCAAGCTACAAATTTAATTGATTAAATATTTTCAAATCTGGATATCATTATTATAATGAGAAACAGATTCATGTTGAAATTTTAAAAATATTTAAGACTTGTTTTCTGATGATGCTACAAATGAATCTTTGAAAAGATTTGGCTAGAAATATTATCATAATTAATTAAACATATGTAAAATATATATGTGTGTGTGTGAATGTGTCAAAAATTCTACACGTATCATTGCGCTAGAGATGACTTTATTATCATTCAAATTTCAGAAGACAGTTATTGATATTTTTATTAGATAGAACACTTATTCTCTGGAAATAAAGCTTAGTCTTATAAACATGCAACTATTCTCTTATCAAAATGACATTAAATTGAATATCATAGTCATATTGATGAAATAGAGGACTTCTTTCAGTTATATCATTTTAACCATTTTAATGGGTGATGCTGCTGTTGTCATAGACATATATGAATAATAAAAAATGTTGAAGTACTTTTTTAAATTAATCTATTAATTTTTCATAGAGATTTATTAATAATTCATATAATGATATACTTTCTCATTGAATTACTCAAATTGTTATTTTGTCGTTAATGTATGTAATTGAAAATTTATTATTATAATTTAAACAATATTAAATGCTATAATAATTTATATTAAATAAATGGATTCCTTCATAAAATAAAATTATTTTTATTAGAACTAAATGTTTTTGATAGCTAAAGCTATTCAGGATTTTACAATAAATCAAAAATAAATAAATAATTTAAAATTAGTACAGATACAGAAATTAACAGAATTGCTGCCTTTGCTGATAAATAATATATTCAACAAATTTTTTGATAGTCATATATAATGTGTAACACATTGGCCAGAATGACATAAATATTTAAAAAATAAAGAAACTGTAAATGTCTTCATTATATCCTTTCTCACATCTCAGGAACAAAACTGTTTTTTTCCGGTGAAGTCAACCTTTTATTAGAGGCTACTCATCAAGTGTGATATGCAAACAGTAATTTTTCTGGCAATTATATGTGTGCAATGTTTCTATCATTCACAATTACTTTGACATTGTTTTTGGACATCATATTTAAGAAAGATCATTACTTCAATATATATTTATTTCTTCCTAGAAACTATATCATAAAGCATTTGAATTTTTTTTTTTTTTTTTTTTTTTTTTAATTTAAGTAATTTAACTATTGGAGTTATTTCGTTGGTTACCGTAAATGTTATCTTTAATTACGTATCATTATTATTAAATGAATTCTGATAAAAACTAATTGTAATTTATAAAATTTGTTTACAAATTGTAAATAAAGTTCATCAAACAGGCCCGAGACTTACAGTTAGATATAGTCGTCGCAAGTACAGTTGGTCTTTGGGTCGGTTCGTTTTTGCATCTGTAAGAGACAAAGAAATTATCTTCTTTATCTCATTAAATATTTATTAAAAATCTTTGACTACAAATTAAGAAAAAAGACATATCGTCTTATTAATCTCCCTTATAGAATACCAAGGTTAACTAACCCGATGCCAAATCTAGTTGCGCCCACCGTAATGTACAGAACAGTACAGTACATGGATTGTATAAGGTACAATTATATAAGTTACACATAAAAATTATTTTAGTATGGTTATTTTTTTCTGTTACATTCTGTACAATATCTCCGATTGTCCGCATTAACTGGCATACTTTGCCTTTTTTTAGCTGTCGAAATGTCATCGATCGACACGAAATCACATACTGTACTCGACANTGGGCTACTCAAATATTTTACGTTTTTGATACTAAATTAGCTTCTGAAGTATAATTTTTTATTGTTTTTATATTTTTCAATATATCTATTTTGTTCGTACAAAATAAAAAAATAATTTTTAACAATACAATATTCTTCGTTAGGCTTAACATCTACGAAAATTCAACGCGAAGCGACACGCAATGGAAAAAAATGTCAAGATGGGATAAATTAATATATTTTTCGTACATAATCGGTTATCCGAAACATCGATCTTCCGAACAACCCCAGTCCCCAATTGATTCGGATAATCGACGCTCTACTGTATATGTATACAGTCGAACAAGCAAAAATTGCCACCTCCTAACAGTTTTTACTCCTAAACTCCAGTCATTTCTTTATAAATTCTTTCAGTATATATTCGAAATTACTTTCAAACCACTGACAGTTTTATGTTCTTTTCACTGCTGTTTGTTCAGAGGTTTATATCTTTGTTTATATAAATTTCCTCAATTACTATGAAGTTAGTATTGTTATAAATCACCTTTTCACGACTATTTATTTAATAAAGATTTGTTATACATTGGTACTGTTAAAATGCGAAATCCCGCTAAATGTAAAATTAAATATCAAATTCATATTTTTTTTTTGTTATTTTTATATGATTTATAGGTGTAGTGTAAAACTCTAATTTATTTTTTATACCATCCTCAGGTGGTGAAATAAGCCATATTCAAGACACTACGACAAGAATAATTATTGGAATTTGGTTATTTGCGACAGTTGTGATTATTTCAGGTTACTCCGGTGTACTATTTTCTTATCTAACTAATCCTGTTTTTGAAAAAGTACCAACTACTGTCGAAGAATTGAAAAACGAAGTAATGAAGAATAGATATTCCTTCGGAAGTATCTGTTTTTCGCCAGAGGAAAAGTTAATATCGGTAAAATTTTTACTGATATTAGCCAATTTGTATTGATAATTGATTTACAAATTTCTGAGTTATTTATATAAGAATATTACTTAATTAATAGATGTGATACGAAATTATATTTTAACACATTTTGTATTAAATCTGTATCTTGTAGACGGCAGAAAATGAGTTTTTAAAAACATTAAGAGATTACTTAAGAAACAATCCCAGAAATTGTGTGTTAGATTTTGAAGAAGGGTTCAAATATGCTTTCAACGAAAAATTTGCATTTTTTGGACCAAGGAGTGTAATAAACGCTGTTACAAAAGAGATAGGAGAGAATTTATTCGTACAGTCAAAGGACTCTATATTTAATAACATAATTGCAGTTTCTGTTAAAAAAATTTTATTCTAAAACAAGAATTTGATCAAATGTAAGACATTTTTCACAGCCTAAAATTAAGAATTATTTATATATCTATTAAGTATGTTAAAAATACATTATATGATTAAAAATTAAAATAATATTTATTTAATTTCAGAATTGGACATTTAAGAGATTTTGGAATTTATAAGAAATTAACAAGTGATATGATGCCACCATCGAAACAAATAGAAAAATCGTCATATAATCCTTTAATATTAGAGGATATGATGAGTCCTTTTATTCTTCTCGTTATTGGTTATGCAATTTCCATTCTTTGTTTTATCAGCGAATTTTTTAAAAAGCGTTATTTCAAAAACAAATGAAAATCAAAGACATTTTATTATAAAAATATGTAAACAAGATAAAATTTTCGACTGTTTTTTTAAAATATAAATTACCTGAGCTGGCAAATCATTAATAATTTAAATAATGCAAATAGTTAAAATACAGCTATATACTAACTAAAATTATTGCATTAATCAGGATATAATTATGAATAATTTAGTACTAAGTTAACACCGAAAGCTGGACACTAAACGTGTTT
This sequence comes from Centruroides sculpturatus, assembly GCF_000671375.1. Classification (NCBI taxonomy): domain Eukaryota; kingdom Metazoa; phylum Arthropoda; class Arachnida; order Scorpiones; family Buthidae; genus Centruroides; species Centruroides sculpturatus. Next base: position 483,123 of record NW_019384796.1, on the reverse strand, counting down.
GGTTTGGACATTTCTTCGACTTTTATACCCTCGCATACGTATTCACAAAATACGTTAAATGACGAGATGGTTTTTATAAAATATATAAACAATTCTGTCCCTTGAACTACTATAAAATTTATAATTTATTTATTTATAATAGATAGTTTGTTTTTTCTTCTAGTTCCTCTGGTGAAGAAACAGTGTTGATCGCCTCATCTGATAACGATTGACAGTGGACGTTCACAGAACAGTTATTGGAATACAGTAGAGCGTCGTTTATCCGAAACGTCGGTTATCCGAAAGCATTCCAGTTGGCATATTTAAATTTTCGCTAGTGCAGTGGCGCTGCGATCTTCGGCTATATCTTGGGCTACTCCAATATTTTTTTGTTTGTGTGTGTGTTTTAGCTGGCAGCATTAACACTTTTGTTTGGTGTTTTTCTGAGAATAGTGTGTGGTGCTGAATCGAACGTTTTTGATACTAGATGAACTTCTAAAGTTTTTTTTTTTTTTGTTTTTGTATTTTTCAATATATTTATTTTATTTGTGAAAAATAAAGAAATAATTTTTAATGATACAATATGGTCGCACCAGTGCTGCCAGCTAAAACACGCACACCAACAAAAGTAATATTGAAGTAGTCCAAGACATAGCCAAATATTGCAGTGCCACAGCACTAGTGGAAATTTGAATTTGCTGACTGGAACGCTTTCGGTTAATCAATGTTTCAGTTGATCGGTATTCTGATAATCAATGCTCTACTGTAGTTTCAAAACCAGTTTTGAACAAGAAATGAAATTGGTATCATTGTGTTTATTTGCTTTTGTTTGACTTTGCTAATTTTTTATATTTGATGGTGGTAAACTATGCATGGATTTAAGTTAATCACACAGAACTGATATATTACTAAAAATTTCTGTAATATTGTAGTTTTTACATAGCACCAACTTACTATCTTTAACTTTCCTAACATAGTGCCATGCATTACTCATGTTTAAATTTTAAAATTAAAATGAAAAGTAGCATGAATTAAGTTTAAAACAACAAAGTTTTTGAATGCTAATTGTTAAACACTTAGACTTTGGCATTTACCAACATTGAAGAAACATTGACCTTTTTTTGGCATGAACAATACACGATACAGTTATATTTGTGAATCTTGTAGAATTTGCTATAGTACTTTATTAATAGTAATAGATTGCAATAATAAAACAGTAATTCTATGGATTCAAATTGGTTTTGAAACTAGTTCATTATCTGATACTTAAAAACCAGTTTTTACTGAAATCAGTTTAGTTGAAAACTGGTTAATCAATTTTGAGAATTTCCAGCTTTTTTCAACACTAATCCAGATAAATGCAAATGTTGATCGCTATAAATAACTATGTACAATTAAGAATTTTTAATTTAAAATATTGATATTTCTTTAAAACTAAACATATAAAATATTACATATCTGTTTATAATATCACTTTATGCAATAATATGCTTGTATACAATATTTATACAATACTGAATACAATACTTACCATTATATTTAAATATCACTTTTTAAAAATTAAATTGATTACAGTTTTTCTTTAATCCCATAGTTCAAATTATCATGAAGAAACATTACTTCAAATAAAAAAGAAAAAATACATCTTGTATATGAATTAGCATTTCTTGATAATGAAAAATTAAATTTATATCTTAATGTTATGTATGAGAAAATTCTAATCATTTAGTTCTGTTTACTGAGTCAATATCATCATGTGATTTAATATTGAATGTAATTTTATGACATCAATAAAATACAACCAACAAACTTGATTGACTTGGTAAAATATATTAAAAATTATTTTTTGATAAATAAAAAATATTATTTTACCATGTAATAAATGTTTAAATTAAAGAGGAAAGGAGAAAGAAAAAAATAATAAGTGATTTTAATTTTATATATATAATTTATTGAAATACTCCAAAGAATTATTTTATTTAATTTTGATCATAAAATTAAAAAAAATGATTTATGGAGTTCAGGAAAGAACATCATCAAGTAAGCATAAATTGAAAATCTTCGATTTTCATTATTAATCTAATAAATAATTCTTGCAGAAATTTTAACTACTGTCAAATATTAAATCTAGAATATTAGATAAATAAATAAATAGCTGTTGAAAGAACTAAAGTCTGACTAAATTAGATTTTTTTTTGTTTGTTTAAGTAAGAATGAGTCATATAGTTTCAAGTGAAATAGAAATACTGTATTTTAAAATGACCTTGGATAGTTTTCTCAAATTTCTGCTGTTTTATATTTGATAGATAAATATTGAAAGTAAAATGAAACCATATCATTATAAAAAATTATTNTAAAAAAAAAAGATTTAAATGAAATTGTGAAAAAATGTTCACAATATCAACAGTCACACTAAATTTCTAGGGTAAGTGAGAAATTAAGTAAGTTTTTTATTATAATTGTTATGTTGCGGCCTGCGTGTAATAGCTATCATGTGTATGTGGCCCGAGAGAAAAAAAGGTTGAGTATGGTGGTTATAAAGAAAATTAGAATAGTGTAATCTGATTTGATTTGATTAATCTATTTTGAAATTATGATTTTGAAAGTGAAATGACTTTTTTCAGTTTAGGCATGAATTTAACAATAAAAATGTTTAAAAATATTGATAATTTTTATTTGAAATTTATAATACTAACCTATATTTTACTGATTTATTTCTAACAGCACTTGCATGATGGTTCGAAACTTCAAACAAATCTACATTTGTTTCCTTTTTACTACAGTTTGTCTATTGAAAGAATTAATTTGGGCATTAGCCAATGAACATCAGCCATTGATCATTTACTGTTAGTTGTGACAAGTTATCTCCGGTTTCTTCCTCATTTGTTAAACATGTATATGAACTGTATGTGTATATATAAAACAAATTATGTACAATATGTAAAACAAATTAAGAATAGAATATATTAAGCATTTATTTAATAAAGAAGATACAAGATAAACAGATATTGATTCAATATTTTTGATGATGATGATAAGTTGTTTCAAATATGTAATAATAATACATTTTTAAATATTTAGGTTTTCTTCATATAAATCATTTCTTCAAGTAATGAATGAAATGAATGATATTGCTAAACAACATGAATTAATTGGAGAGAATTTTACTAGTGAAATAGTTAAAGAAATTGGTAGTCTAGTTAAAGAATTGAAGGAGGAAAGGAAAAAGGTATTTAATAATTTTAAATGCTTTCTTTAATGAAAGATCAAATTGATGATAATGTCCATAAGTTATATATTTTAGTTATGTATCAAAATACATTGAAATAAACTGCTTTGAATCAAATTTACTGTTACTGGATTACAAAATGGTTCGATTTAGTGATTGATTGTTTAAATAAATTACTGATATTTTTAATTACTTACAATAATTTAGATTTATTATCATATAATGTTAAATTATTTTCAACTAATATCAATTTTATTTTATCTTAAATAAGTTTATATAAAAAGGAAACAAACTGCTTATTTAAGGCTGATTGTAACCTTGTAACCTCTGATTATAAATATGATCTCCCATAGATGGCATTAAAAAAAGTAATGCTTTCTCTGTTGAAAATGTTTCCAATAAAATCCACTTTTGGTTATTTTAAATAAGCAGTTTGTACCATATTTAAATAGAATGACAAAGTATCATTTCAATTTTAAAGTAACTTTGATTTTTTTGATTTTAATTCAAGTTTTTGTTTTACTAACTTAAAAATCAAAGTTACTTTAAAATTGAAATGATACTTTGTCATTCTAAGTNTAAATGGTCCCGTTTCATGGTCAAGCCATGTTGCCAGCTAAAACACTTTAAAATACTATTAAAGTAGCCAAGACATAGCCAAATATTGTAGCGCCACATCACTAGCGGACATTTGAATTTGCCGACTAGAACAGTCGGTTAACCGATGTGACGGTTAATAGGGGGTCGGATAATCGATGCTCTACTGTAGTTCTCTGACACTTATGAAGTCCTTATGTTGTTGCTGTTTTTTTTTTAACTACAATTGATTTAAAATTAATAATAAAATTATTTAAGATATTTAAACATTTTTTATCTGGTTAAAAATGAACAATAAATTTATTTTAAACATAGTTTTTAGTACTTTTGGTATATTCTTTAGTTTTTCTTAAATTATTTATATCAATGAATTTTCTACATACAAGTAGAATATCAAATTCTGATTTTTAAAAAGACTTTTCTTAAATCTTTCATAGTTGTAAATATTCTATATTGAAATTTTATTTGAATCTCTGAATATTGTTTAGATTTATTTAGATGTATTAGTTTTCATTTTTTTGTGTGAGCAATAGTATATTTATGTCAAGGAAATAATCTAATAAATAAAATTCAATTCATATACAGTGGTACCTCCAGGATACGAATGCCCCAGCATATGAACTTTTCAGGATACGACACAAAATTCGAACATATTTTTGCTCCATGGTACGAACAAAAACTCACCATACAACGTTACATTAGTTCACAGCACCATTTTTTATTTACTTCTGTTCATTGGTCTTAGTCCGCGTGTTTGCTTCATTGTGGAAGGATCTCACTCGTAGCCTATATCCGAGGTATTATCAGAAAGTGACTGATTTTATTGAAAAGACACATCTTGAAAAAGTTCACACTGGCCTTATTGCTGCTTGGAGTAATGACATTTACCTAAGTCATTTTAGAAACATTTTAAAAAGTGGGCAAAGCCAAACCTCTTTGGATAGATATTTTAGCAAGCGACCTCTATCCAGTGAAAGTGCTGGTGGAAGTGAAGGAAAGAAAGCAAAAAGTAGTGAATAAAAANAAGCTACTGTAATTAGAACAGTTATACTTTCTAAATTGAATATATTTTTGAAATTAGTGTAAAACAATGTAGCTATTTGAAAGGTTTCAAACATTGATTTCTAGAGATAATCATTGAATTTTATAAATTCAATTAGTTTCTTTTCCTTTAATTTTTAAAAATTGAAAAATATTGAAAAGTAAAACTTCATAATTTTTTTTTTAAACAGATTAACATATAGTTTTAAAAATTATGTAAGAAATTCCAACTTTTCAATAGTTTTCATAAATTTATTTGCAACATTTTATAAAATTTTAATGAAAAAAAATTGTAAGAAAATAACAGGTGTGTATGTTCAGGAGGAGCAGAGGGTGCACATAAAAATTTTGTGTGTGCCCTCTGCTTCTCCTGAGCAGAATTATTCAGAATATTGAGCAAAGTATATTGCTACTATCTTCCAATCAACTGCATTACAAATACTCAGTTTTTTAAAATGAACAAAAGATTTATAATGCAATTGATTGGAAGATAGTAGCAATATACTTCACTCAATATTCTGAATATATATATATTTACATAGATGACATCTATGTAATGAATGTCATCTATATACAAATGTAAAAAAAATACATACACTCTCCCTCTCTCTTTCAGACACACACATTTTTATATGTATTTGTAGATGAGCTAGAAAGAAATATATATATATTTATACACAAACCTATTCTTAATGACTTCTAATGATATCTGGATATGCTAACAATTCTGCTTTATATTATTGTGAGTTAGGTTGAATTTTATTCCTGTAATTTTCAATATTAAGTTAAATTATAATTTTCAGATTTGTTTTTAGCAGCTGTTTTAACTTTCAGATAGATCATTCAACTTGAGTGAGAGATGCAGATTGTTTCAACTTCTCTGACCTCTGATATTTCATTTCAGATCAAAAATTCAGTTTCAAACAATAAGGAACTCATATAAGGAACATCTTTACATTATTTATACAATTATCAATAAATTGATAATTGTATAAATGATGTAAATTTTTCAAATAACTGCATGGTAAAGAAGTTCTTTACATGATCTTCTTAAGACAATTATCTGTTAACATTAATTACATTTATAATAATGATGATTATTATTTTACAGATTGTAGCAGTTCTGAGTAATTGTTTAGATTATCTTAATCCTTAATTTTCATATTAATACAATTTTTTCTGTACAAGTTGTATTTTAATTTTTATTGTGGTTCTGACTCATAGATAATATCCAGATTAGTGCTGACAACAAAACAAGTTTTTGGTAAAATCAGTTAACTTGTCTTTGATAAACTATAGTTTTAGCAAAACCAAAACTACAGCAGAGCATCGATTATCTGAAACAGTTCGGGACTAGGGTTGTTCGGATAACTGATCATGTATGAAAAATATATTAACCTATCCCATGTTGAAATATTTCTCCATTGTGTGTTGCTTTGTGTTGAATTTTTGTCAATGTTAAGTCTAATGAAAATTTTTTTAAAATAATAATCGTGGCTATTGTATCATTAAAAATTATTTCTTTATTTTGCACAAACAAAATAAGTATATTGAAAAATATAAAAACAAAAAAAATTATATTTTGGAAGTTAATCTATTATCAAAAATGTTCTGATTCAGTACGACACACAGTCCTCAGAAAAACACCACACAAAACAAGCAAAACTCTTTCTTTTCTTTGGGTTTATCTGGAGATGTCAGCTGCTTGGGCTATATTCTCCAACGAGCTGAAGCAAAACACACCACTCACAATGGGGGGGAAAAGCCTTGTTCAAATATTGGTGCATCCTTAAGTATTATATTTTCTCT
>NW_019384796.1:441765-466417 GCF_000671375.1 Centruroides sculpturatus | reverse complement strand
CGTCTGGTGTTCTACTGTATATTTGGTGTTTGTATCGAAGTGAGGTATGTTTCACAAAAAATTTTTTGTACGTTTTTTAGTTTTTTATTTGTGTTCGGTTGTATCCATATAATATTTTATATATATTTAGTTGGCTGAGGAGGGGCAAATGCCCGAAACGTAGATGTATAGCAAAGCGTTCTAACTGAATAAAGATTGAAACTTGCCTAGTGTTGAAGAAAAGTCACTTCATTGTGCCAGTATACAATTCATATAAATGCATAAAAGATTACAGTAGAGTCCCATACAATGTGCAAATAAAGCAAGCAACACCCTCGAATTATGTTGATCAGAGGTATACAATTTTTTTTTAAACTTATAGGGCAATGTTTAAACTCTCATAAATCATGTGATAATGCAGGTTTCGATAACGCGATTTCCTATAATGCATAACGAATCCCCACATTGTATGGGACTCTACTGTACATTAAATTTCTATCTTTGAATGTTACTTTAAATAATGTAAGATAGATTGTAATAATTTATGGTGTAACTAATTATTAACATCAAGTTTGATTTTTTGATAAAAATGTATTTTTAGGCAAAAAAAGCATATGAAAAAGCTTTTAAGGATGCTGAAAAAGCTCATGACAATTTTCAAAAAGCTGATGCAGATTTAAACTTGTCAAGAGCTGAAGTAGAAAAAGTAGGTTATATCAGAAATTTTTTATTCTTTATATAACAAAATTTAAGTTTAGTGTGTTGATAATTGAAAAGTTTATTTCCAAAACAATTTAAATCTAACNTATTAGAAAATATTAATATATAGTAGAAATTTCTGAAAGATTTTCTAAATAAAACTATTTATTTTACATTATATGGTTCAATTATTGTTTACAATGTTTAAAACATTCAGTAAAATACAAACAGTAGTTCTACATAAAGCATGAACTTTAGTTAAAAATGATGATAATAATTAGATACCTTTTTAAATGCTTTTTTTCCTTCCACTTTGCAATTAATATGTGTATATATATACATATATATATTAATATAAAACTACACCTTGGCTTTGTGTGCTTTTCATGCTATTATGCATGTCTGCAACTGCTTGAAGTTGATTATTTCTTCTATTATAAATTTAGTAGCATTCCATCAAACTTTCAGACATACCTAACAGAAGTAACAGGTAAAGCTCTGACTCCAACTACTCAAAAAAGAAGTAGAAGCAGTATATCTGAAGATTCATTATCTAGAAGTGCATCAGATTCAAGTGTTACTTATCCAAACAACAAAAATGCCACTCTGGGAGCACTCCCTCCCAATGGGTAAGATCATCTTGCCTGATTTATGTCCCCAATATTTCATAATAAAAATCTTATCACATACTTATTTAAAATAAATGTCAAGAGTAATTTAAATAATTAACAATGTGGATTTAATTAGGATTAACATATTTATCATTTATCCAAAAAAAGACATCTTCATTTTGAGAATTAAAATACTGTATGTGCATTTTTGTGAATTCTCTGTTTCTAGTGATTGGATGATAGGCAATGCCACACAAAGAATTAGCAATCTTTCTTCATTGATAACAGCATAGCATTAAATTTAGAATTCAGAACTTGGCTACCAGGCCAATTACATTGACAATTGAGTAATGTGTCCACTTCTAACACTACATTTTTAGTATTAAATTTTGCTTTGCATTTCCAGTTTTAATTATGATTTTGGTTGTAAATCTCAATTAGCAGTAGCTTCACTTTTTGTCACGTGTGGATGGCACGTAGTGTTTGCTGTACTTTTATGATGATCTACAGTTTATCCATCTAGATGTATTGAAGCAATTGCTTACTTAATAGTAGTCAAGAAACAAAACTATAATTAATTTTAAAGTGTAATTAAAATGATTAATTTCATGATAATAAAGTAATAATTTCTAAATAATCAATTTTTAGTTCTATGTTACTTATCAGACTTAATCAGGTATTTAAAAACTTAACTTACTCATTACACACTTTTCTCAAAAATGATAGTGTTTTTACTTAAGAAATCAACAAAAATGATTTTCATAGAGTACTTATTCAAAGTCCATTGTTGATTATGTTTACCATAATCATTAATGCTTTCTTTTGAATTACTTTATTAAAAATATGCTTTGTTTAAACCATAAAAATTCAATATTTTTTTTAATATAAAAATTCAATTATTTGTTGTACATCTAATTTTTTATAATGCAGTCATTGTTTTTACTTTGTCAAAATTTTGAATCTTTGATGATCTTATTGGAATTAATTACTAGTTACTAATTCCATAAATTAAATTAGATTTTATTAGTTTCTAATAAGAAACTGTTTTAAAATTTAATTCTTTTTAGTTTCTTTAGTTTGCCAGTTATTTTTTAATTTGCCATTGACCATACAGCTTGGAACATAGCCAACATTGCTAATAGTACAACTTGGAGACAAGCCATCTCTTTATAAGATAACATTAAAATGGGGCAGTTTGACAGGAAATTTAAAATCATGTTCAAAGAAGCTTTAAAAATTTCTTGCAACTAAAAAAAATTATTATTATATTGACTATGAAGAAAAAAATAAAATTTATTTTTATTATTAGTTTGTTATAATCTATTAGATATAAAAGACTTAAACATGTTTTAATTTTTTTCAATAATTTCAATATACAGAAAAACATTAATTATCCAAATTGCCCTCCAACTTTGTTAAAAGTAAATAGGCATGTATGTATATGTTCCATATATATGTGTGAAAAGTAAAGTTTTTCTTAATGTAGAAAATAAACTGTATTTATTTCTATGTACATTTCCACATTTAATATTTTATTTGTATATAATGTACACATGTACTGTACATAACGGGATGTTTGGGTGGAAGAAGACTATTTTGCGCAAAAATTAAATTATCTGGATGTTCCATATATCAATATGGCCCAAAGTCCTAATTAATTTGGATAATTGGAGTTTTACTGCATTCAAATAAAAAAATGTTATTAACTAGTTGCATTCAGTTTAAATAAAACATTTTAAATGTGTCAGTTTTTGTAATAAATATTGCAACAATTTATAGATATATAATTTGATTTTTAAAAAATTGCTGTACAATTTGGGAATGATAAAGTTGACAATAGATTAACTATTTAACAATAATAATTATACTTTTAACAAGATAAATATGTTTAAATGTATATATGTATATATAATTAATTTTTTTTCCAGGCCAGAACAGTTTTAACTACTAAAATACAGGCTTGTGAAGATAGTAAAACAGAATATGCTAATCAACTTCAAAAAACAAATGATTTACAACATCAGCATTATTATGAACTTATGCCTAGTGTTTTTCAGGTTGTATAAATATTTTTAAGAATTTTAACTGTTATTAAGATATATGTAATTATACTACTTAGTCATTGTAAATAGCCAGTAAAAAGTAAAAACACAACACCCAATTACTGGTTAATATTAATAATAAAATTTCCATTATGTCACTAAACCAATAAACCAGCAAAGAACCACTCACTTTGAAAAGCGAATGTTGTCATCCATTTTTAAAAGGACATCTTCTTGCTGGTGTTCAAAATTCAAATGGCACATTTTTGAACAGATCTTAATCTTTACATTGCTGTAGCTGATTGGAGGATAGTTTATAGTCACTGATTGATGGAAAGGTTGTATGTAGCATCTTGCATGGGATGTGATGTTTCTGTTGAATTGATATATATTTTTCACAAGTTTGGGATTGCTCTATCCTCTATAGATGATGGCTTTTTTTCTTGCAGCTGCCTTGTATGTTTCCATTAACTCCAGATATCTGATGTGTGATTTATCCATGTTCTATGTTGGATTTTGTCCTGATTGAAATGGACTTTCATGTATGGATCCCTGGCATGCTGCCAGGATGGTGGTTAATAGGCCTTTTAATAGTCAGTAATTAATTTTACTTTTTCTTTAAAATCTCTGCTTCTGTTTGAGAGATGTTTTTTAAATTACATAAAACTGTCATTATATTAAACTTAGTTTTCTGCATAGAAATCTGGTTTAAAATTTTCAACAACTGAAACCACTGATCTTAAGCTTTATCTTGAAAATGTTCAAGTGAAAGAAAAGAGATTCTAAGAAAAAGTTGATATTTATACTTGCTTATTGTAAATACTAATGTGTAACTACAATTAAATGTTAAGTTTTTTTAGAACATTCATTTAATTGAATAATGGTATTAAAAGAATTTTTGCTTTTCAAAAGGACAAAATTTTTAATTTCTTAAAACTTTTGTGTTATTTTTTTATATTTTTCTACTTAAACTTTATTCTTAAAACTTTTGTGTCATTATTTTTATATTTTTCTACTTAAAAAAATTAAATAATATTAAATATGAGCTTGTAGGAAAGTGTACAAATTAAAAGAAAGATAAATTTCCTGAAAAAAATTTGAGGGAAAAGATGACAAAATTCAATATTACTGCAAATCAAAACATAAACTTGTCTATAAATGCCTCACACAGATCTAAATCTGTCATAAACAAAATAAATTTTCCTTTTATTTATAAGTTTATTTAATGAAAAATGATTTTTTTATTATGTAAATTATATTAATGAGTAGTAAATGTATTACAGCAATTGCAAGATATGGATGAGAAAAGAATTACTGCTGCTCAAAATTTTATGAAGCAAACAGCTGATATTCAGCGGCAAGTATTTCCTATAATTAATCAATGTTTAGATGGAATGATTAAAGCAGCAGAATCTATAGATCCAAGACAGGTATTGTTGTTTTCATTTTATTGCTTGATTAGTTAGCATTTAACAATTCATTGGTTATTTATTAAAGTTATTTTTGAAATAAACATATATATTATGATCTAATTTCATTTTAAAAATTAGAATAGAAAGTGAATTAAAGGCTAAAACAAAATATTAGATGTATTTGATGTATAAGTTTATTAAATAAAATCTTTTATGATTTATTAACAGAAAGAAAAAGAAAACTCTTTTGTTTTCATATTTTCAAATTTTAGTGTTAAGTATTTATCTTTAATAAAAGGACTCAGATTGAAGATTTATTTTCATATTTAATAACACACAAATGTAAACTTGAAGTTCTGTATTACTAGTTGCAATTTGCAATTTATTTTGAATATTTTTGTTGTTATTAGTATTTTATAAATTTTTAAAATGTTTTTATTAAAAAGCTTTATAATTTGTTTAATAGAATTTAAATATTTGTATATTTCTTAAAAGAAATGAAATATAAATTTCAAAAGCTGGCTTTTGTGTATCTCAGTTTTATTGCTAGCTCAAAATTTGAAATGCATATTTTGTTTTTATGTTACAAATGATGTGGCTTTTTTTTTCTTAACTCTCTCTGCCTTGTGGACATTAAGAGGACCCTGTTTATCTAGCCCCATTATAGATTTGGCAGGTCCAGTGGAACAGCCAAATGTGAAGGATGGGGCCCAACATATCTAGATAGAACCAACCCAAAAAATTCCTGAGGTTTTTTCAGTTCACTCAGATTTGATACTGTTTTCCCAGAGTATTAGGCTGATGCCATAATTGCTTTGGTCATCTAGTGGGCAGGATGATGTGGTCAAATTTTATAGAACTAGAAAGAAGTAATAAGAATGGTATTTAGAAATTTATTAATGTTTGGAAAGAAAAGAACATAATCACAATTTTATTAACTAAGTTTAAATCTATAACAATTTTATTTCTTTACAGTTTCTAATTGATTGATTCAAAGTATAAAAAAAAACAGTTAAAAACTTTCAAATTATGTTTTTGGTATTGAGTGTAGCTCTGCATAAGTTAGTGCTTTGTTTGTGATTAACCTTTAAAGCAACTGATCACCCACTAAACATGATTTTTTGCAAATATGTACAACTCAGCAAGGTCACTGTCTCAATAAAGCTGGAATTTTTAAATTCAGTCTATAGGCTGAGATATTCAAGGTTATCTTATAAAGGTAAGGACTTTACCTTGTAAAGTCTGTGTGCAAACTGGCAGAATGCAATACATACAGTTGGCAGTTGTATGCTGTTTGCATGCAACATGTTACTTGATTTTCTGATTGCTGTCAATTTACATTGTTCTCTACAGCAATTTTTTATTTTAGATTTAGACCAGTTTTAGATTTTTACACTCTGGAGCTCAGTTTTGTTTTCCTCGAAAATACCTAGTAAATTTACTAATTATAAATATGCTGTAATTCATAATGGCTTTATATTTTTATCTAAAATTTTATTAAATTAAGTTTTATTTTTAACATTGGTTCTGCAGATCAAATCTAATTTTCCACAAATAGTAAAGATTGAACAAATTAAAATAAATATTAAATAAATAATTAAAAGAAATATTAAAAGAAGTATTAAATAAATCAAGTAAATAAAAATGAATTTGCTATTGAATTGTTTTTTTTTTTTTATGTATAAGAAACTAAGAAACAAATATTTAATCAATATTTTGTTGCTATAAATTTATTTAAATCAAAACTAAAATATAATTAATTAATTTTAAATGCATTTCTTTTTTCAGGATTCCCTTTTAGTGATAGAAAAGCATAAAACAGGATATATTCCTCCAGAAGATTTTGGTTTTGAGGATCTCAATAATCAAAAATCATCTGATAGCACATCAAATACTACTCCTGTATCAACTTTAAAGTCTGAAACAATAAAAGGAACATATTCTGCAAATAAACAAAAGAAAAGAGGGGGAATATTTGGCATTTTTAGTTCAAATAAAGTAAGAATTATTATTTAATTGTAATAATTAAATGCTTTTTTTTATTTAGAAATTTATCTCAAATTGAGTACAGATGGGTTTATTTGAATAATTTCATTTTAATTTCAGTTTATTTAATAAAATTTTTACAAAAGGAAGGGAGCAAGTTGTCTTTATTAGCTCCTCCCTCAACTAACAAAATAAACAAGACAGTTTTCATAATCAAATTTGGTTAAAAATATTAGAGAAAAATAATTTTGCTGGTAAAGGCTTACCTAGAGATTTTTTTTTGTACAGTTGAGAACCAGTAATATGTAGTAATCAAATAAATATCTTTTCATTTGAATGAGCCCATCACTAATTAACAGTTAATTGAATCAGATGATATTGAGAAATTAAATAAATTATAATTTTCTAAGTTACACTCACTATATTACATTTTGTAATCTTTGAGAAACAACAGTTATCATGAATTGCTAATAAAAACAAATGCATAAATACTGTAACTCTTCTTTAGAATGGACTGACAGATGGAGTCCAGTAATGCTAGTTATTGGTAGTTATCCAATAATGCTAGTTTGACAGACTTAACATCTAACAATAGTACAATTAATGATCCAGTAATTATATACCTACCATATCTATGAATCACTATAGATTACTAAAAAATTAAATGAAATTAAATGTGGACTGGTGTTTACATTTGAAATTACTTACATATCTTTTTTTAGAAGCCATAACTAGGATTGAACATAAGTAAAATGAGCTAGAAATTACAATAGAGACAATTATAATCTAAGTAAACATACACTACGCAAAATGCTATCTATGGTCATTTAGTGAACAAGTCAAGCAATTGTTGGAGTTTAAAGTATCCTCTCATAATTCTGTTTAGATTAAAAGAACTGTTGAGCTATTGGTGCTGGAAAATCAGTGGTGAACCTCTAAATGATACATTTGATAAAAAGTTACCAGGACAAATAAGTTTAGTTACAAAATTTAAGAAAATTCTTAAATAAAGATTTTTTTCTTTTTATTCTTAGTTCTTTTTTTTAACATGAGAAAATTAACAGTTTTGTGGCTGAGTTGGCCTTTCTGTTACATGTATTTATTATTTTTCAATAGTGTTGTCACTAGAGGAAAGATTTTAAACTTCTACATATTGAAGCAGACAAGCCTCAAATGAAAGCAGTGAAACTGTTAATTTCCTTGTGTGTGCATAAAGATGAAGTTATAAGACACTTTTATGTATTGTCTATTTTAAGAATTTTCTTAAATTTTGTAACTCTAAATGATAGTTAAGGAAAAGAGCATGTTCTATTACTCTTACATATAATTAAAAAAGTAACAATTTTATTTTACTACTTAAGCCACTTTCAAGTCACCCTTTAAGTTAAATGGCAAGAATATAATTCTAATTTTGGCATTATAATTGTTTAGTACTAAAATGAACTGCTATATTGCCAGTAATCAGAGATTTACCTTCCTCAAAATTAAATTTAAAGAGATTATTCTGCTATTTATGCACTTCTGTGACAAAATGTTTGAACAATTAGTCAAAAAATATCGCTATTGAACCAGACTTTACTAGCATGATTTATTTGTAATTCACTTGATTTGCAATCCAAAAAAATTATCACAAGCAGAGTGTTTGATGATGCATTATGCACCAATAGTAGACATTTTTTGCTACACTGCTCAACAATCATATCAGTACAAATCAGAAGCTTTTTGCTGGTAATTAGCATTTAATTTAAAATTTAAACTACTATTTATTATTTAAGATGACTTTGAAATGATATGCTGCTTTATTAAAAGAAATATTATTGTACAGTATATGCAGAAGCATATACTGTACAATATGAGAGCATGGAAATGGAGCTACCAAATTTTCATGAAATATTTAGATAATATACATAAATAGATAGTCTGTTTCATCTATTTATGGCATTTGTATTGTTTCTTTACTTAACTTTATTCCTTGAAAGATTTTCCTCCATAAAGAATTAAAATTTTATTCCAATCTCATTGTGCATCTTAGAATTGAGGAAAAATGGTATTTTGTAAATCAGCATATTGTTCTTTATGAATGGTATAAAATTATGAAAAATTTAGAAAATTAGTTAAAAGTAAAAATTGATTTGAAAACTTTATACTTAGAAATTAATTAAAATATTTTTCATAATTAACAAACAAAATCTTTTTTAGAAAATAAATATTACTTTATTAGTTTTATAGTTCTGGAGAATAAGATATAATGAATTATATAAATATGTAATAAGTTTTATGTTTAAAATAATAATTTGCCAATCATAACTTATATTATTTATATTACAACTATAAAATATCAATAAATTTGAATCTTATGTTAATTTAATATTCTTTAAGCTATCTATAATGCAGTGTCTAGATTTTATTAATGCTAGTTTGCTCTAGATTAGAACTTTTTATGTATTTATATAA
The DNA here is from genome assembly GCF_000671375.1 of Centruroides sculpturatus. Taxonomy (NCBI): domain Eukaryota; kingdom Metazoa; phylum Arthropoda; class Arachnida; order Scorpiones; family Buthidae; genus Centruroides; species Centruroides sculpturatus. Next base: position 457,234 of record NW_019384796.1, on the reverse strand, counting down.
TTTTACTTATGTAGTGTGTAAAATTTAGTTTTTTTTTTTTTAAATTGGATCAAATGTACAGTTCATTTCCTAACTATAAATTTGAATTGTACATTTTAGAATTTTAAATTTATTTTTAATTTAGAACAATGTATCTTGAAATTTTTTAACAAAGGATTTGAATGATGATTACGTATTTCTGTGAAAAAATTGAATGACAAAATTTAATAATAATTCTCATAAAACAACAAATCTAAAGTTAAAAAAAATATTTGAATTTATTTAATTTACTAAATGTAATCAATTTTAAATTAGTTGTTTTTATTTTTAATTTTTATAATATAAATTAATCCACAGCATCATATTGATGATTCAAAAGATGATTATAGTGATTTACCTCCTAATCAAAGGAAAAAGAAACTTCAGCAAAAAATTGAACATATAAATAATCAGATTCAGCAAGAATCTGCAACAAGGTAATTTCAATATAACTTGTTAAACTTGTTCATTTTTTTATATACTGATTCTCAATTAATTAATGATATAGCTTAATCATTGAAAAAATGTTTAAAAAGTGTAAGAATGACATAACAGTAACAATTTTCTAATAAATGTTTATAAGAGAATTTATTTAAGAAATCTTAATTGTTGAAGTAAAAATAAGTTTATCCTTGCACATATCTAACTGAATTTAGAACAATGACAAAGCCCCTCTTTTCTACCCCATCACTTTACTCAGTTCCTACCCTAGAGCCCATGGGATAAAGTTTAAAATAAAGAACTGATCTATTGAGCTTACTCTAGTACTCCATTGATAGACTGATATCATATTGCTTGAGCTATCCTGTCTGGATAGTTACCATTTTAAAAATCTCCAAAATTTATTACATAAATATATACAGTTAATAATATATAATTTTCATTATTTAGAATTAAGAGTCAATTGAGAGTCGTATATAAATGAAAAATGAATAAATATTAATTTATAGTTTTTACAATTTTGTATAAAAAATTTATTATATTAGTTAATAATAAGTAATTTAAGATTATTTTAAAATTATATATTATAATTTTATTTATTTCTTAAGAAGAAGATATTTCTAAAAGAAGATATATTTAGACATATCTTAATTATTTAGGATATATCTTTAAGTAAATGGAATAAATTAGAACATGGTATTGGACCAAATATCCAGCGAGTATGGGACCAGAAGTGGTCTGGATTTCTGGACTTCCCAGTTTTATGGACTTAGATTAAATATATTACTTAAATATAAAACTAGTGGAAAGTAAAGAACTGAACTGTTTTTAACATATCATATGTTAGCAGTCAGTTTTCATGGTGTATGCATCATGTGATGCATACACCATGGAAACAAAAACAAAGTGGTGCATGGTTAACTGCAGCTTACTGCAACTAGCTAGTCCAAAAATATCTGGATTTCTGGAATTCAGATATTTGGTCTGGTACCATATTTGGTTAAAATCAGATTTCAACCGGTAATTTTTATTAACCAAGTGACAATCAGTATTTTGCTGTTTAAGTAGAATTGTGAAATGTAAATTTTAATTTAAAGATTTACTAATATAGTTGTTACAATGTATGTATAAGAGTAAGATGTCATCAATAAGCTAAACTTTTCAAAACTATATTGTTAATTTTTCTAAATAATAATTGATTATATTATGATGATAATTTAAGATTTCTGATTTAAATCTTATCTAGAAAATAATTTTGCTTATTTTTAAATTATTGTTTATTATTATTGTTATTTAGCATGATATACTAATGAGAGTTAAGTAATGAAATAGATAAAATGATACTTATTTAAATCATATTTATTAACATTGGCAAATATTCTAAGAATGATAGCAAACTTGTTAAACATATTTATAATAATATATAACATATTACTAAAAAAAAAATAGAAAAGAAAGAAAACAATTTTGCCATTACTTTTAATGTATGAAGATAAAGTCAACCTTTTTTAAAAAGTTTTAAAAGTTGTTCTAAAATTTTAATTATAAATTATTATTTATTTTAATGAGAAGCTGTTTTATTGTGAGAAACTATTAAGATAAATTAGTTTTAAAATTTATTGATTAAATGATATTTATCAACTTAATTATTATTACCTGTTTTATATACAGAATTTTTTATTTTATCACCTGAATACTTGTTTAGAATCAGTACAGTATGTTTTAATTAAAATTTAGTTTTTTTTTTATAGGTGCAAGAATAATTTTTTAGATTATTTTTATGTATATGAACAATTCTTTAATCATTTTGATAGCAGTTTGTACTGATCGATGGTCAAGCAGCTAAAGTAGCAGATTTTAAATACTGTAATCAAGCATATCAGTTTGGATGAATACTTATTCTTCTTCATTGAAGTATTCTTATATTAAAATAAATGTTAATTTACAAAACATCTAATTCTATATTTTTTAAAAATCGATCTTTTAAAAATTTAAGTTTAAATACTTAATTTAGTATCAAGAAAATTATTTTTCTTTGCAAATAATTTGTAAGGAAAACTAACTATATAAAATCTATCGTCATCTGAATACTTGATGAATAACATATTTTATATTATATTTTTAGATTTTATTTTATTTTATAGTCACTAAATTTTGATAATGCATTCTTTGATCACTATGTATCTAAATTACATATTTATAGTATTATTTGGAATGATAATTTTTCAGAAGTTATAATACAAGTCTTCCAACAAGAATACTACCATTTTAAATTATTGTAATTGTTTTTTATTATCTGGGAATATTATAATGTACATTAAAACTTTAGAAAACTGAGTTTAGAAAACAAGTTTCACATTTACCCCATTACAATTTCTCAATGTGTGCAAGTCATGTCACATTATACATATCCAACTAATACTCAAATCTTCTTACACTCACTACAGCATATCTATTGTCACTCTTTCTAAAGTAGCTACAATTCTACAGATCCTGCAGATTACTCATCCAAAGTCAGAATCATTCATCATTGTTGCACAATGATGAGTGATTCTGACTGCAAACTGAAGAACACAAATGACCTTCTTTACAGCAGATTTGTCATTTTCATTTACAGTGCTTCCTAGAGATATTAGACAACAAGATATTTGAATGCAGATGGGATATGAATCTCATACAATTACTCTACTAATAGGCATACATTACATACTTCTCAGATGATGATTAATGTAATTAGAGTAATTGAAAATGGTAGCATTTATTTAGGAAGACTGTGTGTGTATATAGTGCATAAATTTAAAATGTGTGTTCTCTAGTTTTTAAATCATTCAAACACATACTAAGTGCAGATCTGATTCCACTGTAAAAAGAAAACAAAAAGCACTTGACATTGCTTTGAATAAAAATGTAAGAAATATTTATTGATTGGTGATAATGTTTAATAGCTTTAGAAACATGTATTTGGTATCTTGAGAGAGAGATTTTTTCATATTCTATAAGATAAAACTGAATTTTCTTTCTGTTATTAAAAATAAAAGTTAGCACTCTCTTAAATGGTTAATATCTAATGATATGAGACTGATTGCTGTCATTTCTTTTTATTTTTAATATCAGATGAAGAAAACCTTTCCTTGAAATATATGATGATTTTTTTTCTAATAAATTAATAATTAAACTTATAAACAACAACTCAGTAAACATGATTTTTGATTAAAGCCAGACAATCTGCCAAATTATTGGGCTATGACTATTAACTTTTAACTTATAATAGTCAAAGCCTGATAATTCAGCAAATTGTCCGGTTTTATTAAACTCGTACTTTCTATTGAATGCACCAGATACAGCAGCATAATCAAAATTATGGAAAATTATAATTATTTTAAATATTATTAAAACATGATTTTTATTTTTGAAACTTGTCTTTGTAAATAATAAATTATATTAATATGAATCTAAATAAAATCATCATATCTATTATGTATATATACATATATAATCGATATGATGATTTTATTTAGATTCATATTAATATAATTTATTATTTACAAAGACAATATATATATAGTAGATTCAGCTTAATGATTTATAAGGTGATGTGTGTTTCATTATTATTCAATAATGATATCCTATTTACTGATATAATCTGCTAGTCAGTTTGAATAAGTGAACATACATTTTTTTAATAATATCTGTGTTTTAATAAAACAAGAATTTCACTTGTGAAATTTGTAGTATACTTTCTGAATATTCTGTAGTATGGGAACATTTTATAATTCTTAACATCTATAAGGTACACTCATTTGGTTTTTTTATTTTAATTATGTTCAAAAGTGTAAGATAATATTAATGTCATTTTTTACTGTAGAGAAGGATTGAAGAGGATGAAAAATGCATATGAACAGAATCCAGCCTTGGGTAACCCTCATAGTCTAGAGGGTCAGTTGGTTGAAATTGGGTATAAATTAGAAAAACTGCAATCAGAGTTACAGAAATATCAGGTGGGCAGTCTGTTCATAATTCCTGCCTGCTTGCAGAATGCATGATTTTAAAATGCATGAAAAATCACAACCCTACGAAAATTGATAAATTATTTTTCAACTAAATAATACCCTAACAAAAAAGCATGATATAATTACTGTGTGTCAATGAGAACCATTTTAACTGCCAATTTTCAGCTTTATATCAATTCTCTTAGCAAACAATCAAATAGAAAAACAACACTCATACACATTTAAACATAATCATATACAGATATGCATGTATTCACTTACCTGCTTCATTCAGTTTTGCACATGCACTTTTATAGAGGCACTTATGAAAAAGTTTTATGCTACAATTGATCATGAATCTATTAAAATTTTAAATGTTTAATAAATAATTATATTAACTCATTCTTGCAGTGTGAATTAAAAATTATTTTATTCATAGATGAAGATAAATTACATTATATTCTAGCCTAGTGAAAGAAAATAAAACTGAATTTATAGTAATTTGATACTTCTTGTTTCATAGTTTCTTTCTACATAAACAGAATCTATTATATGTTATAATGTAGTTATTACTGTATTTTGAAATTTAAAAGTTTAACCATTTAAAAATTACATAGTTTTAAAAATTATTTGATATGATAGTTAATCAGTTGATAAAGGAAATAAAATATTAGCATCTTTTTCCCTCCTCCTTCATTTCACTTTTCAATAAAAATTTTCAAATACTTAATCTCACTTCAAAAACTTTTTTTATCCTGAACTTTTTAATATTATTATTTACTAGAATACATTGCTGAATCCAATGTTTTTATTGTTTTCTAGTATTATTTTTTTTCTTTTNGCCCCGGTCTCCCCTATATTAAACTCAGTTTACAATTCTTAGTAACAAATGCTTCTTAAACGGTTAAGTGACTTTTGGGCCATCCTATCCTTATATATTTATAACACCTTGTAAAAAAAGTACAGTAATTAAATATTTTAGAATTAAAGTTATTAAATTAAAGTTATTATTAGTAATTAAATTCCCCAAATTTTAGCTAACCACATATAAAATTACTAAATATAACATAATAATAATAATAATAATAGTCTAATAATATTGATAATAATAGTCTTTATTTGACGTAGAAGGCTTTCGCCTGTTACAAGGGTGTTTTATTTTAAAAAACGCATATTAATATCTCATATAATAATGTCTTAACAGCATTGACATATTCTATTCACTGATCTATAAAATTATATTAATATTTTGTTACAATTATCATTTAATAAATTGTTTAACATAGTTATATAGCATATAGATCATGTTAACATTAACTCTGTCAAAAGTCTTATACATTTCTATCTCACTAGTACAGTTAGCCAGCAGCCAAATCTGAAGCCTTTGTAGTTTTTGGTACAATTTGGACATTTAGATTGGGTGTAGTCATTTTTATGAAAAGTAAATTGAAAATATGATTATTTAGCAAATAAAATACTACAAAGAAAGTTGCTCTTAAATCTGTCTTATCTGAATTTTTTTTATTATAGACTAATTAAAAGTGTTGCAGTAGATAATGTTATTCATCATGCTTTGATTGTTTGTTTGCTATCAATAAATGTATTATAGCAATACTGTTTCCATTTATGCTATTATACAATATTTATCTATTAACATATTTGTTGCCTTTTATTGTATATCTTTTACTTAATGTGCAGACACTTTTTAGTTTCTGTAATTAAGGGCAATAGATATGTTAAATTCTAAATTATTTATCTTGTTTATGGAACAATTATTATTAAGCACATGAATGAACTATAAATAAATGTGTTTTAAAAATATTGAATATGAGTATTATGTATATATATTAATATTGTTAGGCAATTTCTTGTAAATTTTCATGTAAATAGAATTAAAGAAAAAACAAATTATGAAAACAAACAGAATTAACATTGTTCCAAGAATAGTATAATATATACCAATATATAATTTTTTATTTAATTTGTTACATACAGAGTGTTTAAAAAAGCATTCAGCAGCATTTATATGATAGATAGTACACATCATAGAGAATAAAATAATCCTTAGAAAACATTGAAAACTCAGCCATTTTCAATTTATGTTTGTTAAAGTTTTTGAGATAAATAATTAGATAAAAATCGGAAATTTTTGAGACAGTTTGCAACTGTATAAGAATAATATGCTAAGAGTGCATGGAAATGGGAGGAGGACATGTGGAACATCCACAAATACTGAGGTAAAGATTTAGCAAGATTATTCTCTTTTTGCATTGCATGCATCATACAGATACTAACATATAAAATTGTTAATATCTCAGAAATTATGAGTTTTCATCATATGTTTGTTAATTAAGGTATTTTTACTCACAAGTCAGTATGATGTGTATGATCTGCTGTGTATATGTTACCGCTAAAGCTCGAAAGTGTTAATGTGTACATTACCTAGCTAATCTGCAGATTAACTAGGGTAATCCGTTAAAGTTGCTAAAATTGTTCTATTTCTCAAATTACCTAGGTAATGTGTAGATTATCTAGGTAATCTGCACATTACCTACTAGGCACTCGGTAAAGTGAAAAGATCTTTGCTGGAACAACAGCAACGTTTCTGTACGCTTAAATTAACATAATGTTCTTTATTTAATTTTCGATATCTAAAGAATCAAGTTAATACAATCAAACAATCGACAAATTAGTTGATAGAATTAATCATCAACCAATTAAAATCATACAAAAAATCAAACGATTTAAAATATTAATACAATTAGGGAAATTATTATGTAGATAACCATCTATGGAATTTCGGGACTTTGAGTATCTATCTGAACTGACGGGACTGAGGCGACTTCAACGATACCCTACTTTTGGACCGGAGACGAAAAATAATAAAGTTATCATACTTTTTCTGGTGATCGCATGATGTAATTGTGCAGTTAATGTTACCTATGGTGAGTAAAATGGCGGCTCATCTCTGATTCCAGCAAACAGAAGAAAGGAAACAGTGGGGACGCACGTTCTAACCTAACCTAACCTAACCTAACCTATTCTAATAACTTACCATAAGTATTACCAACCAAATTATTAGAATAGGTTAGGTTAGGTTTGAACAGGCGTCCCCACTGTTTCCTTTCTTCTCTTTGCTGGAATCAGAGACAAGCCTCCATTTTACTCACCATAGGTAACATTATCCAATTGTGCTTACTTATTAGTGCAGTCTAAAGATTCGTGACACTTTGAATTTCATAGCAATTAGTTTTTGCGACAAGCACACCTATTTGTGGTACATTTATTTGTGGCAAAGATCTTATTTTCCCTTTACCGAGTGCCTAGTAGGTAATGTGCGGATTACCTAGATACTCTGCACATTATCTAGATAATTTGAGAAATGGAACAATTTTCACAACTTTAACGGATCATCCTAGTTAACCTGCAGATTAGCGACTTTCGAGCTTTAGCGGTAACATAGATATTGAATTTTGTTAACACCCTGTATTTTATATTTCTTATATTCGGATATCTGTCCTTTTATAATAATTTTCTGTATGTATCTATGTTAAACTAGTTACACAATATGACAACTTTGTAATATATTTAATAAAAATATTGCACTTATCAAATAGAAAATGAAAACTTTACAAGAAATATATTTTTATATGTATTTAACCAAGGATTATCTTTCGTTTTAGATTCTGAGATATTCTGAAAATTTAAAATCATTACGTTTAAATGATATATCATAAAATGTTTAATATAGAAATTAATTTCAGCAAGTTATCATATTGTTTCAATATAAATATTTTGCTCAATGAAAATGAACAACTATTTAATTTAAAATTGAGATTTCATTAAACTAAGATAAAGATGAAATATCTTATGAAAGATATACTATCTAAGACCAAATTAACTAGTTTTTCATGAAATGTTTACCTGAAATAACACTGCATTTGGTAATACTGCTATAATGGAACAATTTATTAATTTTATTACATTTAAGGTCATTAACAAGTTTACTTTTAAGTAAAAAAATGTTAATGAATGTTTTAAAAATCCTGTGGTCTTAATATTAGATTGAATTTTGAAAAAAAGTAAGAAAGCTTAGTTGTTGAATCAATTTTTTTTTCTTTCTTTTTTTTGAGCAAGATTTTTTTCCCCAAAGAAAATTCAAAATTTTAATTTTTTTATTAGTGAAAAAGATTTTTAAAAAATTTTTTGTTCCTTCCTTTTTAATAATAGGAAACAGAAATATTCTTAAATAAAAGTAAAGCATTATAATATGATCCTCTTTATAATATTAACATAACAAAATCCAATTCAGATATTTTGTCTCTTTCATTGATCAAAAGATTATTAGATATAACAATGCATAATTTTTTGGAGATTCTAATTAGAAACCTAGACATAAATAGACAATGAAAATTCTTAGACATTGGCATCTGTTTCATTTCTATATTTTTCATAAAGATGTCCTCAAATAAAATCAAGTACTTTCTAGTCTTTTGTAAAATAATGAATTTTATAGATATCTAAAGGAAACAGTTTTTACTACTTTATGTTCATTGCTTATAATTTTCAATAGGGAGTCTTCACAATCTACAACTGTAAATTTTCTGACATTAGTTGAAATCTTAAAGTTAAGCCTCTTATTATAATTTTTAATGCTAAAATAAATGTTCAATAATTCAAATGGTAGATGATAAGTGAAATTAGAAATCATTTACTGTAGTACTGATTTTTTGAATGTCATTGTATCATAAGCAAATAAGATATCTATAATAAATTATGTAAAGAAAACTATTAATTTCACATTTAGAAAGCTGTTTCATATTTAAATTTCTTGGAATAAGTGAGAAACTGAACATACATTTAATAATTAATAACAAAATTAATTTAAGCACCAATTTAACATTTAAGTAATATTTATGAATATAAATACATTGAAAATATATGTTTAAACGTAAAACACAAACTCTCAGTCATGTTTGTGATTATTGAATTGATTACTTTTAATCATATTTTGATTAATGCTTCAATCAGCAGTGAATTTATTAAATAGTTTCTAACTGATGGTAATTTTACCTTAAGAATATCTTTCTGAATTTTTGTTTTGTTGAACTTTTATTTCTATGTTGTTGAAAGGTATGTTCTTGGTTTTGATTTAATAGACGAATTAACTTTTTGAAATTTAGATGTTTTTAAAGTAAAATAAAATTTTTTTAGTTATAGATTTCCAGCATTTACTTTTTAACTTCATTATATATCAAAAGTGATTCTTAGATTCTTTACTCTGTGAAAATCATAAATAGTACAGCTTTTTTATAATATTTTTTTTATTTTAATGCGAAAGAGTTTATTAAGATATATCAATATTTTTTTATAAGCACTGCTGGGTTAATATAAATTATTGAAAAAAGTTGTTTTTAAATAAAGAAAAATCAGACATTACCTTGAAAACAGAAAATATACTTTTAACATTCTTACTTGAATTTTTATGAATTCAGATTTTTACTTAAAGTATTAGTTTTTATTATAATGAAATTTGATTTAGCTACTTTAATAATATATTTTAGTGTCATTAATTACTCTCGATAATTAATAATAATGTACAATAAAACTATTAGAAAATATTAATATATAGTAGAAATTTCTGAAAGATTTTCTAAATAAAACTATTTATTTTACATTATATGGTTCAATTATTGTTTACAATGTTTAAAACATTCAGTAAAATACAAACAGTAGTTCTACATAAAGCATGAACTTTAGTTAAAAATGATGATAATAATTAGATACCTTTTTAAATGCTTTTTTTCCTTCCACTTTGCAATTAATATGTGTATATATATACATATATATATTAATATAAAACTACACCTTGGCTTTGTGTGCTTTTCATGCTATTATGCATGTCTGCAACTGCTTGAAGTTGATTATTTCTTCTATTATAAATTTAGTAGCATTCCATCAAACTTTCAGACATACCTAACAGAAGTAACAGGTAAAGCTCTGACTCCAACTACTCAAAAAAGAAGTAGAAGCAGTATATCTGAAGATTCATTATCTAGAAGTGCATCAGATTCAAGTGTTACTTATCCAAACAACAAAAATGCCACTCTGGGAGCACTCCCTCCCAATGGGTAAGATCATCTTGCCTGATTTATGTCCCCAATATTTCATAATAAAAATCTTATCACATACTTATTTAAAATAAATGTCAAGAGTAATTTAAATAATATATATGTAAATATTTTAAATTTATAATGTCTAATAATAAAATATAGCAGAAATACAGATAGTTTAAAAGTCAGTTAATCTATATCTATACTAATATTATAAAGAGGTAATGTTTGTATGTATGTAAGTAAGTTTGTTTGCAGCAGGTAATCTCCGAAACTACTCATCCGATTTCAAAAATTCTTTCACCAATATTTAGAATGGAACTTCAGGGTGGACATAGGCTGTATATTATTCCGTTAAACATTCATATAAATTAAAAGATATAATCTAGGTTAAGGCTTTTATGTCCAACAGATGGCGCTACGAGTACGACGCCCTAAGTTTGCTTTTCTGTGAAAATGAACTAAAGCAGATCATCTTCTATCTATCTATATAAATAAAAATGTAATGTTTGTTTGTTCCTACGGATTCCTTTGAAATTTTGACACAACGCTGCATTCGAATACGCACGTGTTTTTATATAATATACATGTCGAAATTCAACCCCACTGAAGGGAGATTGTTAGGATTAAGGCTTACAGTAAAGAACTCTGCTTCTATTTATACTATTTTAGATGCGGGTTTTTGCGTTTTTGATTGCGTTTTAATAGGGTACATCAACAGAATGTACACTAAGAAGAAATTTTTCGAAAAATTCCCCCCCCCATGGGGAAGTGTTATAAATTTATAATAGATACATTTTGAGCCACAACAACTCGTGGCAGGGTCTGCTAGTTAATATATAATTTGAAGATTATTTTAAGAATAGACAAAACCACTTAGTAATGTCAGCCTGTTGTTCATGATTCGGTCACTTCAATAGAAATGACAAGCTATTTAAAATTAATTCTAACTATTCTTAAAATATATCTTGGATAACTGACTTTTAGACCATTCTTTATAAATAAAAAGTGAAAAAAACAAAGTTTAAGTTTTTAGTGTAATTTTTAAGTAACTTTTAAATTTACTTGAACCATATTTTATTACAGTAAAACTTTAAATTACAATTTCCATGTATATTCATGAACTTAAAAATTTGCTTTAGTGGAACTCACTGACTAGCATCAAGTACATCAAATTCTTTCAGGCATTCAACTCAGTTATTAGGAGAAACATCAGTGATGATGGATTTGGTTATCTGAAAGTACCTGAGAAAGTGATACTTGATAAAAACACAGTGACTTCCAATAAAGCAAATTTTGAAGTTTTAGTGATTAGAGTTTTTATTCATTATTTACATACAGAGTGATTATAAGTCTCAATCCATTTTTGTGAAAATGATCATCAAAATCCTTTGTTTGCAATTCATGTGATGCATGCTGACCCAAGAAAATGAAATTGATGTGGTTTGCATATGTTTGAGTGGGATTAACATACATGGAAATACCATCAAATCCTCCTGTTCCATAGAGATCATGACACACTACTTGGCATAGTCCTCTTTCTCCTCCTATAGTGCATATAACACTTGGATGGACATATTATGCATGTTTTATGACTTTGTAATGAAGGCTCTCTCTCACTTTTGGTTGTGGCACAGTGAGAACCTACCTGGCTTAGTCGTCTTTTTAATGATGTAGACTCAGTCTTGTTACAGTTTCTACATGTTGAACCAGTTTGTTTATTATGATGGATTTCCTGGAATTGTGTACATTGTCCATTCATCTGAATTTGTTAACCAACAGTCTGAAATTGGCCCTATTAGGATCAGATTTTCTGAATTTCTGGGTGAAGATTTTTTTTACTTCCATGTATTTTAATCCACTAAAACATGTCCAAACAGCAATTATGTCTTTTTGGATCAGCATGTTTCACACAACCTGCATACAAATGATTTTGTTACCATTTTCACAAAAAATGGATAGAGAATATATAATCACACTTTAAATTACTAAAAAAATTATATAAATATAAAAATTCCATTTTCTGATTTTATTGCGAAGAATACTTATAGTTAATTCCTTAAAATAATCAGAGTTCACTAGGTTATTATCCAGTAAATTTTAATGATTTTTAATAATTAATTCTTTATAGGTAAGTCATATTTAAAGAGTTTAAATATATAAGATGAATTAGTTGTAATTACATCTTTTAACAAGCTCTTTTATCTATTTTTATTGTAGCCATCTGCAGATAATGTATCAAATATATCATGTAATAATCATGTAAAAACTGTTATTTATGATATTAAACATTATAAATATAAAGAATTTGAACAGTTATACTAAAATTTATTACTGAAACAATATTGCATTTTTTGGAAGAGTATCCACAAGTTTCCAGAATGTGTTTTTGAATTCTGCCATATGAGGGCATATGTCTTGGCAGCCATTAGATTCTGATAGTTGTTAGTGTAGGTCTACAATTTTTAGTTTTTCATTGGTGACATACCTTATAAAACAATTCAGATAGATATTGTGCACTGGTTGCCGGCTGCCATAATAGTCAGAGAGTTATCTATAAGTGGTTTGAAGCTGTATGCGATTTTCATGAAAACATGATGCATTGAGATTGTCTGTATATTCAACCTTCCAGTTGCATTTATTTTTATATGATGAAAATTTAAAAAGAGAATAGGTAATGCATGTACAGTAGGCCCCCTATAACACAGCAGATACTTTCCGTGTTATATGAATTCTGTGTTGAACGACTCACTTAGATTTTACAAATACATGAGTCGTTCACAGCCCGGCACTTGTGCAGTTTAGGGGGTACAGCTGTTTGAAAGGTTTTCTTCCATAAAATTAATTGATTCTAGACTAATTTGACATGAACATTTCCAAAACACATATAATTTTTTGGGAATAATCCATATAAAATATGCTATAAACAAAAAATTGTAGGAATACTTACTTAGTGCGCATCGTTCAAAGACGCCATTGCTTAAGCTTGTTTTCGTCGCGGAGCAGCTCATTGGATGGTGGATGCATGTTTTCCAATAAGTTATTCTTTCTGTAAAAAATTTGCTGAACTTTGGAGACCATCATTAATAGAAATATAATTTTTATGGCCGTTGAATAATAAATGTTTTTTAGTAGGTCTGCTGCTTGTTTAAACTCAGTGGTTTGTGCAATGTCCACTATTCGTCCAGATTCAACCAATCCTGTAGTGACACAAGTCAGGCATGACAATCTGTCTCATTCTTTTAGTGTGTTATATGAACATAATCACAATTTTTCTGCCATGTTATACAAATCCGTCTTATATGAACCCGTGTTATAGGGTGGTCTACTGTACTATACATCTATCTAGATAAATAACTTTGCCATCATTAGACATACAAGTCAATACAGAATGATTTCTTGCAGATAGGCTTTGTGATGACCTATATTAGGAGTCGACATTTGTCTTAAGGACACAAATGTTTTATGATAATTTATTAATTAAAATTTCATGTACTTTACCACTTGAAAAATAATTATGATAATCAGGACTCCTTTTTATTAATTATTCAAATATAGCAGGATATTCCAAAGGTAGCCATTCTCTCGTGTCATTATTCCATGATTTTATAGTTCTAATTGATGAAAATAAATTAGAAAATACAAGTTTGTAGAAGAAACTATATAAAAATCCAAAAGTTTTGTATTAGACATAATTCTATGATATTCTGTGAATACAGTATTTTGGACTACTTTATGAATTAAATGTCGATATAAATATTTTCTGATAGATAATAACAGTGGAATAATAGTAAAATTACAAAAACCAATTTTGCCAATTATTTCCTTCTAGAAAAAATAAAAAATAGGATTTAAGTTTTCTTAATTTTAATTTTTATCAGTTTAAAAGATATTTCCCCACCTTATACATAGCAGGCTTTTTTTTTTCTTTGTTAGAAAAAATTTAAACTTGTGTAAAAATGATAGAAAATACTCTCTTTATAATTCAAAATATAAAAACCCTTACAATTACTATCAAAATGGGAATTATGAACAAATTTCTATTAATCATTTTAAAATCATTTATATTCTTAACTCTATAGTTTACAGTTTCGTAGTTCTTGCAGTATCTTATTGGCAGGCAATGGTGGCACTACAGTACAGGAAAATACATGAACTTTTCTGGAAACTTGTGATACAGCAAAAGTTTTCTATATCAATAGAAAGAAAATTATTTGGAGAATGAAGGACAAGAAATTTTTCACAATGAAATAATATGATTTGAGATTGAAATTAATAATGTTAATTAGCTCAATTCAAACTCCTATCTTCATTGTAACTAAATAATAAAGTAGCATTATATTAACAAAATAATCGAGTATAAACTAGTATAATAAGACTCTAAACACACCTTGCACACTTTTTCAGCAACTAAATTTAATCAAAACAAACATTTTTATTCTGATTGATAAGACTTTGTTAGGTTTGTACAGAATGACATTTAAAGAGAGAATCTCTATTTCATTAAATTGGAAAAGTGTGTAAGGTGTGTTTAATATCTTCTTATACTGATGAAGCCTAGCTTAGACAATTTTGTATTGATACAAGTATAAAATTAAAAAAAACACTTTTAGTTTTATTAAATACAGTTGTCCCTCTATAGTCCGACATTTTTTAATCCGACATGCTCAGTAGTCCGACGCACCTCCCGTCAAGGTACTCGTCCCTGTTACGTGTCTGCTTGCACAGAAGCATGTCGTGATGTGAATCTCCCCATCCAATTCTTACTCGATGACACACATTTCGTGTGTTTTATGTGAGCAGTTCTGTTCGAACAGTTGGAGTAGAGAATATTGTAAGTTACTGCTAGCAAAACAATGCGAAATATGTAATTATTTTCGGTAATCCGGACACTTTTGGTAATCTGAC
>NW_019384796.1:422595-431020 GCF_000671375.1 Centruroides sculpturatus | reverse complement strand
GTCTTATCAGGTAAATTACTGTACACAGTGTATTCATTAATTTTCATTTTCATGTAGTAAAGGCTCTATGCCTTCATAAAGGACGTACTTTTCCTTTGTTTAAGGGTATTTGGGCAGTTTATTCTCTGTTGTATTCTCAAGAAAACAATACATACAAGTACAGTACAGTATTTTCTGAGGAAACACTCGTACTTATTTTTTTAACCCCATTCCCGATAACCCGGCATTTTCACAAACTCGGCCACCCTTCAGTCCACATTAGGCCGAGTTTTCGAGGTTCTACTGTACCTGATGTGATAAATGAGATTATTCTTATTTTACAAATGCTGAAAATTTACCATCTGAATATGCATTAAAATGATTAATTTAATTTCAAATAAACAACTTTTTGTATTAACAGCTAAATTGCAATGTGTATTAAAATTTCTAAAAATGCATTTGTTAAAATTTAAAATGCATTTGTTATAGTTTGTGCTTTCTTTTTAATAGCACAAAGTGAAGGTTCTATTCCAATGTTTGAGGGTGAAGAATTTGAAGTTGTAGAATTGGACCAAGGGGATGGATGGACTAGAGTTAGAAGAAGTAACTTAGAAGAAGGTTTTGTGCCAACATCATATGTTGAATGTTTCCTATACAACAATTGTTAAATGTTTATAGCGTCAGAGGAAAATTCTACTCATTACTTAGGTAATTTACCATAAAATTCTTTTTAACTTTTACATATTTACTCTCTATAAATAAAATACTTAGCTTAAAATTATCACAACACTTTTTCATCACGGGGGGATAGAAATGGTGGTATTCAGAATCAAGGAATCATCATTAAATTTTTGAACAAGTGAGCAAAGTCCATGAGATAAACAATATATACTATGTATATATTTATAAATATCATGGGCTGCATGGCCTTCCTGCATCTTGTAGACTGCAGCTTAAGAACTTCAGTGACACACATACTGACAGCCAGTACTCACTGGAGATCATCACAAAAACTCAGTCCTTTTAAGCACATTGCAGTCATCATCTTGCCTCACTGCTAGTATAGACATTTCAGAATCATTAGATATTAGGGCTAGGGCTTCAAGTAACATCTTCTTCCACTGAGATTAAAATTTGGCCTCTTTCACCTTTATTGACTGACAACTCTATTCTGCTTGACTACTAACTCCATATATATGTTAGCTAAAGCTCGAAATCCGTTAATGTGCGCATTACCTAGCTAATCTGCAGATTAACTAGGGTGATCCGTTAAAGCTGCGAAAATTATTCCATTTCTCAAATTACCTAGGTAATCTGCAGATTAACTAGGGTGATCCGTTAAAGCTGCGAAAATTATTCCATTTCTCAAATTATCTAGGTAATGTTCAGATTATCTAGGTAATCTGCAAATTACCTACTAGGCACTCGGTAAAGTGAAAATAAGATTTTTGCTGGAACAAGAGCAACGTTTCTGNCAATGCGAAATATGTAATTATTTTCGGTAATCCGGACACTTTTGGTAATCTGACGCACCTTTGGTCCCATACCTGTCGGATTATCAAGGGACAACTGTATACATAATTCTTTATGAAGAGGCAGTTAAAATTTTAAATGTTGGAGATAGTCAAATGCCTATGTTATATACAGAATGTAATTTTTGCTTGAGATTTCAGAAAAAATTTATAAAATTAAAGCTAAATTATTTAGAATAGCCCAATTTCTGAATAACTAACATGTAATTTAGTTTGCATATATCTGCAGTCTATTTGCTGTAATTTCATGCATGAAATGAAGAAGCAAAACAGCAATCTCATCACTGTAAACTACAAAACATATCCTTCCACATTACTGTTATCCAAGTCTAATTCATTCTTCAGAATGATTCAAATATTAGAAATTCAGATTTTGACGAATGTTTGTGGAATTCTTGTGGAAAAAAATCTGATTTCTATCCATCTAAATCAGTGCTCTGCAACCTTTTCTCGTGCATGGTGGTACACCTAGATCAGGCATGACCAACATAAGGTCTGCGGGCCAGATTTGGCCCCGTCTAATGAATTTATGCAGCCCATGGTTAATCTTTCAATTTTAGTTACGTAAGTCCTAATATCTCGATGAAAAATTCTGATGGCTAAAGAAAACGGTCAACAACTAACTGTGCGTTTAGTTAATGCTCCATTACAAATGTCTTCAGCACAGCATAGAATGTTGATAATGCATGATAATGTGAAAAATGTATCTGTAATCTCTATGTACAATTTAGTCTCTATGGGGTGACACCACAATGAGATCTTGCACCACCTCAAAATCTTGCTAGGGCAGCCTCTGGTTCGGCCCGTGAAAAAAGTTTTCTTTTCAATTCGGCCCGGGGCAAAAACTGTTGGCCCCCCTAGATACTTTCCAGAATTCCGTGGTATGCCACAAGTAAAAATATACAAAAAATGTAGGCATTAAAGTGTATACCAAAGACAATATATACTGATTTACTGTTGTTTTACTTGTCATAATATAAGAATATATTAAATTTGTTTATAATCAATTTTCTTATTTTTACTTTGCATAAGTAATAAATAATGGAAAACACCCTAGATGAAGTATCATGCAGGCCTAGTGTGAAAAGCACATGATCAGAATCTTAATTTCATGATCAAAGGTGCATGCAGCAGAGTATCATCATGTTGCTTTATAAAAATTGATATGGCAACTGATACATGCAACTTGGCAAATTTACACATGTACAGATTTTGTTAAATATGATAATAAATTTATAGATGAGTTTGTGAGTAAACACATGCACATATTCTGTGAAATATGACTTCATAGGTCTAAACGTTTGAAGCTTGTAAGAATCCCTTCTGTCACAAACATCAGTAGCAATAAACATATACAGTCGACCCCCCCTATAACATGGGTTCATATAGTTCGGATTCCTATATGATGGCGAAAAAATTACGACAGTATTCGTACAAACACGCTAAAAAAACTTGTATAATTTGGTAAAATGTCATCGCCGACTCATGTCACGACACGATTGGTCGAATCTAGACCAATAGCGGATATTGTACAAACCGTTGGGTTTAAACGAGCAGCGGACCTACTAAAAACCATTTATTATTTAACGTCCATAAAAATTATATTTACAGTATATTAATGATGTCTCCAAAGTTCAGTGAATTTTTCGCAAAAAAAATAATTTATCAGGAAGCACGCGAACGCCATTCTATGACAAGTTCCATGATGAAAACAAGCTTAAGCAATGGCATTGTCGAACGGTGTACTGTACACTCGGTAAGTAATCCTACAATTTTTTGTTTATAGCATAGTTTATATGGATTATTCCCAAAAAATTATACATATTTTGGAAATGTTGAGTCGAATTAGTCTAGAGTCGATTAATTTTATGGAAGAAAACCTTTCAAACAGCCATAGTCCGTAAACTGCATGCCTGCTGGGCTGTGATTGGCTCATGTATTCAAGGACTCTTAGAACATAAATTTCATAAAGAACGGAACATATCTACTGTGTTATAAGGGGGTCGACTGTAATAGGCAAATCACTGTTCCTTTTTCAATCAACATATATTAATCATATTCATGTGTTCACTACAAACTGTGCTTTTCCTCCTCTTGGAGGCATTGTGCCACGGCACACTGGTTGCAGAGCTCTCATCTAAATAATACAAATTAATTTTTCTAAAAGACACTAAAACACTATAAAACAACTATACATCAGTTTATGATTGTAGCATGATATTAAACATAACAGTAAGGCCATTGGAATTTATTAACAAACAATTAATGTGATTATGAAAGGATATATTTGTAAACAGCTATAAAATGAATTAGTTTGTTAGTGCCCCTATTAGGAATTGTATATATGAGATGCATTTTATTTAATAAACTAAAGACAGTAATGAAAATGTTGTAATGTTACTGTACATTTTACATTAAAATATTGCTGTATAAAAACAGAATAACAATAAAAATAAACAAGTAAGATAGTGAAAATGTTACAATAAACTGTTAAGAATAAGCTCAAATTTTATAATAAAAATCACAATAACATTAGAACATAGATACAGCACTATTGAAACAAATGAAAGCAGACAATAGGAACAGAATCATTCATTGCATCCCTTGTTTACTAGTAGACGTTTGGAAGTTTTTGCAAATACACTTCAAAAGATTCATAATATTAGGATTATTTTATTTTGATATTGCAATGGATAAATTTATTGTAACAGAAACTCATATACCAGATTGTATTTGATAATTGATTATATTTAGCTAAGAAAGCTAAATTACTATGGCTTAAAATAAGATAAATGATCCATTTCGCCCTTAAAATTTTAAGAATATCATGTTTCTGTGCATATAAGAGCATGCTCTTAATTGGACAAAATTGCACTGTATTCTACAAAATATGTTGAAGAATTCATTATTTTTAATAAAACTTTTTTAGTTTCAAAAACGTTAAAATTAGAAAGCCAAAATAAAAATAATAGTTACCAAAGAGATGTTACTGAATAATTACTATATCAATACCTTTACATTTAATTTACATTTATGCATCAGTGTAGTTTCCTTATAAGCGAAAACAGGCTGGTGCATTTAAAAACATGCTTTTGTAAGTGAAGCAAGACATGTTTCAAACAAGCAGTTTTCATATGTAAGAAAATGCTGTTATTTTCATGAAAATACTGTATTATTTTACTTAGTAAGTACCTATTTATGAGCATTTTTATGTTGCACTGTACAAAATAAACTTATTCTGTTGACTTGCATTAAATATAATTATTTTCTTAATTCTTTAAAAAGAAGAATTGCTTTATTGTTTTTTAGAAAATTCATGAGAAAATGTGATGTTGCACATTTTGCATGCATGGTATTATTTTTACCTTAAGGATATGATGTCATATAAAAATTGAACAATAAGTTGAATAAAATAATAATTGCTTAAAATTTATGGTAAGTTACTGATAAAAAAAAAATAATAAAAATACTAGTGGGTCGCTCTTATAATTTAGCAATGGAAAACATGAAGTTTTTTTCTTTTTTGCTAAAATCTGTATTACTGTACTGAAACAAAATGAATTATAGTAATCATAATAATCAACTAACTGTAAAAATTAAGCACCAAGTCTCAAATAGTCACTAGTATTGATTAAATGTCAGGGATTTTGACCCATTGAAATAAATGCCAGATGCTTATTCAAGGAAATACAGTATTCTATATCAAGCAAATAAAGTTTGTGCTTTTCTTTTATTTGTAAAAGTTACAAATATTATTTGAAAGAAAGAAACAATGGTAAAACCTGCATTCTTATGTAACTTAAAATTTAATATTTTTAAATAATCTTTAAATTTTAACATAATTATTTTATTTTTTGTCTTTTATAATTGAATATGTTAGTATCAACTGTTCTATTCACTATCATTTTCAGATAATGTTTTCTATCATTTTAGAATAAAATGTAAAATCTTGAAAAATGATCATTTATAATTGAAATTGACTCCTGATTTAATGATTTTGAGCAATAATTTTCAAAATTTTTTTAGCTATTTATTTTTGTTTGTTTTGCTTCAATACATTCAAGATTGCTATTGCTATAAAATGGTTGCTATTGCAGTTTGTTATTCCACTAATATTTTTAAATGTTAAATTAAAATGTCTTAATTTTGCATATTAAACACCTCAAGAACTGGTATATAGGCTTATGTAACCTGAAGCTATTTGATTGATATGGACAAAACATTAATATTTTTGTTTGTTTAAGTGGATTGGTGTACTGGTGTGTCTTTATTTTGCATATAGTTTATTCTTATTCCTACAAGCACATTGTCATTTGTCTCAAAAAGCTGCACAGTATCTTTTAGATATCATTTAATTACTTTTGCTTTTAATTTATTCTACTTCTATACATTTTTATAGCTTATGTATCATGTGTTCAATAATTTCTTTTTTTTTTACAATCTAATAATACAAAAGAAGTACATAAAAAGAAATTTTTACTTCTAATTTACCTTTAGTTCATGATGTCAGTAATAATGCTTTTGGTTCAATAATAATTATCTCTACCATCTTTTTCTCTACTCTGGTTAGATGTAACATCAAAATTGCTTTATATATATGTATATTAGACTATATAGTCGCCATTAAAAAGTAACTCCAATATTGCAATGTTGTAGTGTAAAGATTTTTTGAGTTATTTAATTGCTTTCATCCAGTTTATTTCTTTTTTGACTTTAATTATTGTTTATATGTGCAATATGTACTGTTTCATCACTTACATTATACTGTATATTAGATATTATTAGATTTAATGAATCAATAATTTAGTGCATCTACCTCTGTATTAAAAAACGATTTAATTAATCCACGGAAGAAATATTACTAGAATGTTTTTTTATAGTTGATAAATGAATTTAATTTCTTTTTTTCCATTAATTTCAAATTATTATCTCTACTATACAAGTATGTATGATGGATATAATGATTTGAAATTAATACAGAATAGATATCCAGATACAGATAAAATTGGGATTCAGGTTTTATATTCCTTTGTTTACAGAATATATATATATTCAAAGATAAGTTCTGTCAGATAATCTTTACATATACTTTAGTTAATTTGAAATGAGCATAAATACAAAAACAGTTGTCAGTTTTTAAAGATTGTTTTACTGTTTTTTTTTTAACTTCTATTAAAATGTCCAGATACTGATAAAAATGTTTACTTTTCTGATGTCTTAAAATAATTCCTTATGTATTTCTGTTACATAATTTTTTAAACTTGAGTTTAGAAAAATCACATTTTCTAGTCTTAACAATTTTTTGTGTAAATAATCAAAGATTTTTTCAGTTGAGAATCTGTTAATTTGATAAAAAATAATTTTTTGTATTAGATCAGATCTGGTTTCTGATTGGTTATATAAAATTGAAAAAAGAAAAAGATATAAAATCAAATGATTCTTTGAATATTTGCCATTTAATATACTCAATGATTTAACATTAAATAATTATTATTATTTATACTGAACAAAATTTTTAGTCCTGAAAGTGGTCTTGGAACCAGTCATCCTAGTTTACCTGATGCAGATGGTGAGACAGATGTGAATGCAGATGGTGAACCTGAATATGACAATGGGGAGAACCAAGATTTTGATCTGGAACCACTGCCTGTATTAGGGACAGCAAGAGCATTATATCCTTTTGAAGGTAAATGATAATTATCACAATTAAAAGATTGAATATAATTAATTAATTTATATTCTACCAAATGAATCAATTGCCAAGATGTTTTCATGAAGAATCATATGCTATTTAACAATGAAGAGTACATTGTTCTCTTTTATAGGGGGCAGTTTTATATTGTTAAGCATAATAATAATTAGATTAAAGCAATAAGCTTATGAATAAAAAGTGTGCTGGAAAAGTTATGTTCCATATAAGACAGTTTTAATTGGTTTGATATGATAAGGAAATGCAATATAATGGGGGTGCTTTCCAGAATGCTTTCTATGGGAAAACTAGTCCCTGTTTAGTTGTTAGACATGTGAAGAAACCCAGAAAATTCCACATGGCCAGTTAGTTGGTCAGGTGCAAACTTTGCACCAACTACCAGTGATTTCATCCACTTGGCCATTGGTGGGCTACAAACAGGACAGAAAAGGAATTTTTTTATACCCTGAAACAGCTACACAATAACAGTATTCCATTATAAGGAGACATTAAAATAGCTGAAGTTTTGCATTAGTGAAGTGAGAGCTGAAAAGATAAATCATGTCATCCTACAGTATGATAGTGTATCTCACACTGTCCTGATTATCATCTGGCCAATGGGAATCTATCACAAAATTTAGCTGTACATTTTTTCCATATTCTTCATGCAATGTGTATCTGACTTTCAGACTTCCATTTATTTTATGTAATGAGGATTGCACTTCATTACTCACACACTAATGTCTCCTTTTACAAGGTAGGATTCTCATTTCATATTGCTGAACATGTATAAAGATGGATAATAACTATTGTATGTTAAAAATTAATTACAGATGTCTTGGGTTTTGCTGTATTATCTGTAAATTTCACTTCACTTTTATCATAGCTAAGGCATTTTATTGCTACAGCAAAAATTTAGAGGCACTACTATTTGAACAACCCTAGTAATCAAAAGAAATTTATTATCAATTATTAAATAATTTTCTAACAAAATTAAATACAGTAGAACCTCGAAAACTCGGCTCTCGATAACCCGGCACTCCGGATAACTCGGCCACACCCTGGCAGGGCAAAAAAATCTTTAGTTAATTAATTTTCATTATAGACAGCTTTATAAAAGTATAAAAGCTCTCATAAAATATTTTTCTGAGGTCTGTATTATCAGGTAAATTACTGTACACAGTGTATTCATTAATTTTCATTTTCATGTAGTAAAGGCTCTATG
>NW_019384796.1:405859-419987 GCF_000671375.1 Centruroides sculpturatus | reverse complement strand
CACACCTTTGAATTATTTGATAATCTCGAGATGATTCTTTCTTCTTGGAAACTTTTATTTGCTTTACATCTTCAATTATGGAATCATACTTTGGTTTGTTATTAAAACACTACGTATTATATTTTAAATCTTCGCTAAAGAGGTTTGCGAAGAATCTTTTCTTGATTTTACTCACCAATTCGGTGCTTGCTTGCATTCTAGGATTTAAATTTATCTACGTAAAAAGAAGGAGTGGGGAAAGGAAGTGAAAGAAACAAACTTTTGAACTTTAATGATACGGAAAACGTTAATGTGCAGATTACCTAGATACTCTGCAAATTACCTAGGTAATTTGAGAAATTGAATAATTTTCGCAGCTTTAACAGATTACCCTAGTTAATCTGCAGATTAGCTAGGTAATGTACACATTAACGGATTTCGAGCTTTAGCAGTAACATATACACTGAATGATCACTACATTAGAAACACCTGCCTGATAACAGGTTGGTCCACTTTTCTGGGTGATCATGGCTTGCAAATGCCAGGTATGAACTCTATCAGATGCTGAACAATCTCTATACTTAACTGGACCCATGCCTTCTCAAGCAGTTTTATCAGTTGGTGCACATTTCAAGTAGGTGAATACCTCACCACACATTCCAGCATATCCCAAACATGTTCAGTAGGGGTGCAGTTTGATGGGTTTGGGGCCTAGGAAGTGTATGGAATTCATTGTCATGTTCTTCCAACTATTTCCAAGTGAAACTCACCAGATGGCACAGTGCATTATTATCTTGAAATGTGGCATCATTGTAAGGAAACATAGTCTGGAGATGTGTGCTGATGATTATCTAACAAATTCCTGTATCATTAACCATTTAAGGATTATGGGATGATGAGCAATGGTCTTAGGCCTTGTCAAGAGAATGCTCCCCAGACTATGATACAACCACCATCAGCTTGTGGAACCTCAACTGTGCAACCAAGGATGCAGCTTTGTGGAGTTTATGCCAGGTTTGGACTTAACCATCAACATGGTTTAGCATGAAAAGGGACTCATCACTCTATACTGTTAAGTGTGTGGCTATCACATGCTTTTAACCATTATCTCCTGTAGGGTAGGAAGGGTTTGGTTGATAATGACATCTGGTCTATCATGCTACCCATGATCCTTTTGGGTCCTTGTACTATTGCATATGTTTGCTCTCTTACTGTACTGATCTTGTGGAATAAACACACAAATAATTTTTATCTGCTTTTTATCCTTGCTGGCTCAGGCCATCCACCTATACCAACAAATAAACAATAAATAATACAGACAACCTTCATCCACATGCCCAAGGTTCAATGACATCTTTTCCTTACCATGTGAGGTGTTGTTTGAGATGACATGTGGGTAACAGAGGCCCCATGCACATCAATGGCTATTGAATCTGTCAATGCAAATTACATTGTACAGTCATTGTCGAAACATCTTTGTTTTGCCCACTGTTGTACTAGCGGGTAAGCTGTTCATGCTTTGCCCACTGTGACATGTCTTTGTTCAGATACCAGTCTTGACACACAATGCTCACTTTTGGGATTAATCACACATGGTCTGCCACTGTTTGATGTTCTGGTGATGTTTGTGCACAGCCTTTCCATCCGTATATCCTTGACACCATGGTATAAGAACAACCAATGAGTGCAGCTGTTTCAGAAATAATGGTATCATCCCTCCAGATGCCAACGATCTATCTGTGCTCAAAATCATTCAAGTTGTCCGGTTTGCCCATGACTGATAACTATTGTTACCGTTTAATATGCGTATGACAGGTCAACACGTCATGACTGCAGTGAATTGTGATGTGGCAAATACATTTACCACTTCTGAGATGATGCTGGCAAGGTGTTGTAATGCAAAGATTGTTCACTAAATACAGTAAACTCCCGATTATCTGGGCTAATGGTGGGGAGAGGTGGCACGGATAATCCAGAAACAGATAATCCGAACTATAATTATTTATTTCTAAAATACGACATGTAGATTTGATGTAGATTCACCTTTTTCAAATTTTTAAATTAACGTTAGTTTTTGTTTTATAGTAAGTACGACTTTCTTTCGATTATTAGGCATTTTAATGGTACTTATCTGAAAATTAAAAAACATCTTATTTTACATAATTTTACACTAAAAGTATTTGTGGGAGAGTTATATCAAATCTTAAATTGTAATACATATTATAACATGCAACTAAACGAAACTTTGTATAAATGTACTCACTATCATTTTCTCCTCCGAAAAGAAACATCCAGCGTGAAAGAAGTAGCCTAACTAAAACCAGTCCAGCTGACTTCAGATACCCCCACCACCCACTTCAAACATCTAAATACAAACATGTGCACACTTATAGGATGCGTAAACATGACAGTGAGCAACTATTTAAAAAATACATACACATATAATTATTTTTTTTAAATTAAATTCATGCATGGATAATCTGAAAACCGGATAATCCACACACGGATAATCAGGAGTTTACTGTATATAGAAGTGCAGCAAGATGTTTAAATATACACTATGTACATGAAAGAAGGGAAATAAAATAGAAACATTAGCACTGGGAATCTATGAATCATCAACATTTTTGTTACGAGACATGTATATTGGAAATAGAGGTGATGTTCCCTAATATAAAATACATGATTTTAATATCTAATTATATTACAAACATGTATTTAAAAAAATTATATTTCAGCAATATATTTTATTTTAAATTGGCTAAAATAAAAATAACACTATATTGATAATGTCTTATCTGCTTAACAAATTGAAAAATCACAATTGTTTTAATTACTTATTCTATTAAATTTTATTAAATATTATAAAAACTAAGCTTATTGTTTTATAATAAGTTTCATATAATAATTCTTAATTTATAATATATAATTTTGTTAAATGGAAAAACTTAAGAATTATACATAATGATGACATACACAAAAAACAAAATCCAATAAAAATAAGGAATAATACTGTCTTTAGGTTTTAAAATTTAACAGCAAACAAAAATTACAGAAATTGGTTTGCTGTATATGTTGCCCTATTTTAATTACGAGCTGAGATTACATAAAAATATACTGTCCTGTCTGATAGAAGTGCTGAGGGAGCAGTATATTTTTACGTTATGTATTATTTTGTTTAAAATTTTGAAAAACTTTTTCATTTTAAATAATTGAGCATCATGCATTAAAACTTTATATAGTTAAAATTATTAAATTTTTAATCTTAAATATTTTTGAATATTTAATTCATAAATATTAGACCAAAAAACTGTTTAGAATTATTAATTAAACATTTTAATATTGTGTAAGATATTTCCAGGGATAGCTCATCTATTAGACATTTTAGGTACAGTACATGCCTATGGTAGCAAAACATATAATATAGTGATGGAAAGGATGTGGTCACCTTTTGTTTTTCTGAAATATTAGATTGGTTTTAGATTGTATAAAGTTTAAAAGTTGAAGTGTGACAGGTTTATATAAAAAATTAAATATCCAGAGCTCGGCTGGATATTTCATTTTTAGAATTTTTCTTAAAATATGACTTTATTTTCTGGCTTATAATATATATTATAGATGAATGAATAATAATTATTATATTTATACAAATATTTGATGTGTTATTCTTCTGCTTTAAAAGCATTAAACAAAATTCTGTATATAGTCAAACCTTGATTTAGTATCATCATGTTTTCATCTATTGAATTGAGTGTGGCATTAAATTGAAGAATTTCAAACAATAAGAACTGTATATAATAATGAAATCTGTGCATCAGTTCAAATTTGAAAGTTTCAAAATCACATGATTTTGTGATGAAACTATTATTACAATGCAAAGTTTTACATTTAATAATTCATAAATACTGAAGAATTTAATACAGGAAGGACCATTATTCATAATTAAGCATTGTTACATTACAAGATTGGTGCTATATCAAAGTTTGTTTCTGTACATGTTTATAATACAAATAATAAGTGGGAGTTAAAAATGAAATATTAAAATAATTTACATTTTTTTATTTTTATATTATTTAAATTACTTATTTTAATGTAAAAATATATATTTTTTTTTTTTTTTAGGTAATGTTGATTCCAGTGTGACTGCCATTGCAGTTTGGTGCCCCATCATCATAGGAAAATTAGCAAAAGCATTCTAACAGTTTGCAAGGCAAAACTATAGCATTGTAGGCTTCTTTATAATCTTCCATTCCGTCTTTACCATAATGTGTCCATTTAAAACATACTGCAATGCAATAGACTGAAAAGCCTTGCAAAGTAGTCATTTTTTTCTATGTCTGGAACTGTCATTAGCAACCATTGTACTTAAATTTCCTCTCATTATTTATTGTCAAAAGTAAATCCATACTCATGCAGATATTTTGTCTGCTTCCTTTTTTTTATAAACCTAAATGATTAAAGCAGACTATCATTTGTAGTTTTGTAAAAGATCTTTACAAATCCTTATTTTAGGATATAAGGAAAATTTATGTTGTGGTTGTGCAATGTTTTAAAACGATGTACTGTGTGCAGGTCGTACTTGAAAGTTTATTATAATAAATTTAACTTCTTACGAATCATCATTCTATTTATTAGCATAAAATCTTTAATTTTATGTATTATTTCACATGTGAAGATTATTATTTAAGGTATAAACTATCTTGATACAAAATTTTCATCGAAACTTTTTCAAATTAATATTTTAATGTATAGTTCTCAGGTGCCAATTTTCAAAGTAGGTAATTTTACCTGCTTTAATTTTTGCTTTAAAATATGTTTCAACTAATATATTTGTTTCTTTTTAATACCTTTTGTTTACATGTTATTAATGTGCATTTGCCAAATTAAAATTATTTTAACAGCTTTGTTTTCTTTTTTTTAGTTCTAATATTTTTTTTTTTTTTTTTGTTTTAAGTACAAAGTCCAAAGTTATATTGTTACTATTTCAATGCTCAATATTTATTAAATCTTTCTGTTCTAAAACAAAATGTGATCGTGTATATTTTTTATATATATATAATTTAAATATTGCAGTCTTGGCTCTCCTGGTGATATTTTTGCTTTGACTTCCTTATTCATATCAGAAGTTTTTTGATGATGTGAAATCTTTGTGCAAAACTGTATAAATTTTGATATATTTGACAGTTGTATATAGATATATTACTGTATTTAATTAACCTATTGTCAGCAGTAATGCCATTTAAAATTATTTGCATTAAATTTCAAAGAATATTCTTAAAATATTTTTGAACTTTAATGCACTTTAGAATTGTTTTTGTAATGAGTGCGGGTAATGCTGTCATGTTAATTTTGTAATTAATAACTTCTGTTCACTTTACAATCTTAACATACTAGATATGTTTTAGTCAAATGAACTATTGTTGGGATTACCTACATTTTCTAAATATATATATATATTATATATATACATATACATATTAAAAAAAGAAATGTAAATATTGAATAATTTGTCAATTTAATCTAACAAATGGTTTGAAATTGTCCATTCAAGTTGTAATGATGCAAAGTTTAGAATGTTTTCATTGTGCATCAATTTTTCATATAGTTAAAACGAATAATGTTTAGTCAATAAGGAAATAACTTTTTTCTAGTGTAGAAATACAGACACATACACAAAACACGCATAAATATATATTTATCATACTGCAGTTTTATACTAAATATGTATCATGCATTCTTATATAATGCCTTAGTTTCCTAAATTATAATAATCAGTCAACAAATATGATTGCTGCACACTATTTGTAGACCAAACAAGGCAGTTAAATACATCAAGAGCTACAAAATTTAGTTGTAGCCGTGTATATTTGTATCATAGTGCTTTCATTTTTATATTGTAAATCATTATGCTTGTAATATTTTGTGAACTTTTATATGGATAATTTGTTATTGTTGCTTTTATAAGAATGAAAGATATCAAAGAATACTCAAACTAATTTATGTTATAAATTTAACATAAATATGAAATTTTGTAATTGTGTTATTGATTGAACAATCAATGGTGTTTTGTGAAATGATGTGGAAAATCATGGACACAATGAACAAGTGCATCCTGAAAATATAGTTATCATAGTTCATAAATGTTATTGTGTGAATACTGAACAAATTGTAAACTAATTGTAATGTTTTTCACTTTTTATGATATTGTTAAAACTTGTTTTTTTTTTAATAATTAAGATTCTGTAATGTTTGCTGAATAGCTATTAGACGTATTGCAATTGAAATCATTGGCACTAGTTCTCTATTGGCTGTTCATTAATTTGGGAGTGTATAAATAAAACTACTTTAATATTTATTCGTAAAAATGAAAGAAATAATATAAATTATTTTTTATTTAGATTATTACTTTTTTGGAATTTGGAAAGTTTTTATGAAATTTATTGTGAAACTTCTGTCAAAAGAAACATCTCCTACAGTAAGTCATCCTTGTTTTTTCAAAATTGTTAACAAGAGCAAAAGCAACGAATATTGGGATCAACATATCTTGTGTAATATATTTATTATGTGATAAACATATTTATATTGCATTTATTTTAAACATTTGAGAAATTTCACAACTGATTGCTCTTATGAAAATTTTTTATGTTTAATTTGTGTGTTTTCACTTTGTATACTTCATGTTTAGGTTTATTTTTAATCAATTTAATGAAAAACTTAAATGTGAACTAAAGCAAAAATAAGGTTGCTTAAATTAAGTCTTGTCTTATTTTCAATTGCATTTATCATCAGTTGTGAATGTTCTCTTATACTGAATAAGTCATGTATAATTATTTTAAATAATTTCACAAATTAACAATTGCATTTATGTATTTATTACTAACTTTTGAAAAAAAAAATGCAAAAATGTTTTTTGCAAGTTAATATTGGATTAACTACAATAGCTAATTTGTCATTAATGAAGTAACAGACAATTGAAAACAAAAAACAATAACAAGGACTTGCTGTATCAAATTAATCAATATAGATTTTAATTAAATTCAGATAAATTATTAAAATGTAGTAATATACTTCTGCTTACTAAGAACCATCTTACATGTGCATTTTTTAAAGAAATACTTGTTACGTATATAGTTTGTAATGTGTTTAATGGATAATTTCTCTATATAGCTACATCCTTAAAACTATAATAGCCCTTCATCTGTAGTATGTTGTAATACTGTGTTTCACTTTGCATTTTTTTTTTTTTTTTCTTTTTTTTATCAGAGTAAGGAGACTATCATATGGAACTTTTTCATAAATGTTTTTATTCCAAATTCTAAAATGTGGATCTTTATTTATTTATTAAAATGTTGCGATTGAGAGAGAGAAATTAAACATCATTAATATGATTAAAAATGTTTAGAAAGTTATCCAGGTTATTGATACACAAATAATAAACCAGATTTCTTTTATTATAATAATGCCTAAAAATAAAGAAAATGCTTAGAAAAATGCATTAAATTTTCTATGTATTTAATACAGAGAATGATAGAACTAATATTAACAAAATTTTTGACATAAATCCAGAACAAATTGGAAACTTGATATCAATTTTGTGATAAATAAGTACATATAAGTCAAAAATTCTTTCTAATACGAATTTATTTATTTTGAACAGCTGTTTTGATAAATGTTTGATTACAAAATTCTTTATGCCAGATGATGTATAATCAATGAATAAAGGTATAAAATTATAGCAAAATGTTTCCTGTAAGACTAAATGTAAATTTATTGCCATGTGCAAGAATATTTACCAAACACCAATTAGATGGAATTTTCATTGAGAAAATAATTAACTGTTTATACTAAACACTCTGGAATAGTTATAAAACTTATCTAGATGAAATAATTATGGATTCTGGCTATTTATTTATTGGCATAATGACCATTTCATTAATAATTGCATATCTTTTCAAAATTTAAAACTTATGATTTATACTGTATTAAACAAAATTTGTACCATTGTAATTAAATATTTTGCAAGTTACTAAAACAAAGTGTTGAAATGTCTTTCAAGTTTTGAATTGAAATACAATATTTAACAATGACTAAAAATTAGAATAATGTGGCCACCCAAATGGGATTATGAAAAAGTTGACATACAATTGTAATTAGAATACAATACTGGATCCTGATAAAAAAAAATTAATTCATGTTATAAAAGGAAACTAAAAAGAGAAATGAAATAAAATATAAATTTTCCATAGTACTGTACTGTACATCCTTTGCAGTATACAATAATTCAAACTCTCATATAGGTTAATGTGAATTGAGAAGGGTCTAGCTCTCTGGTAAACATTAGTTCTAAATTATGACACTAAGGCGAAATTACTCCGTGCTGTATGCTATTCCGCAGTAGAATTAAGAGGCTTTATCGAGAATGTGTGTTAGTCCTACGTAATTTTGAGTGTGGATGTGTGTGACGCGTTATGGAGCGCCTCAGGAATGTTATAAAATTTATGGACGACTTCATATACTGATTCGTAATGTTCCTTATAATCATTTAATTGTACAGAATACAAATACAATTTTCCTTAAATCCGAAAAACCGTACACATTGTTTAAAAGATTATTCAGATAGACTAATAGGAGCATGTCTTGTTCAAATAATCCAGGAATAGAAAGAACACCTGTTAGCGTTTGCCAATTGTAAGCTCAGAAGTGAATTGCATAGGATGACAATAGAGAAGGAAGTTTTCACATTGGTATGGCATCTTAAGAAATTTGTGCACTATTTTTGGTAGTCAGATTAAGTTAGTGACAGAACATAAGCTATTAAAATACTTTGTGCTCAATTCTACACGCCGCACAAAACTGCTGACATGGCTTTTAGCGTTCCGACATTTTGATATAAAAGCAGGGCTGTGGAGTCGCGTAAAAATCTACCGACTCCGACTCCGGCTAAAACTCCACGACTCCGACTCCGACTCAACAGCCCTGCCAGGACTGTGGAAGTTGCGTAAAAATCTACCGACTCCAACTCCGACTTTTCCTTACCATCCGACTCCGACTCCACAGCCCTGTATAAAAGTTATACAGATGCGTTATCACGTACCGAAATTATCGGCCAGGATTAAAGAGTAGATAAGTGATAGTACAGGAAAAGGATTTTCTTCTCGGAGCCGTTCTCAATCATGCAGTTTATCATGGTTACCAGTGATGGACTATGGCACAGGCGCAAGAAGCGCATTCTTTGGACCTCCGAAAGACAGCAGTTTCGGAAAGAGATACAATCTGCGAACCTCAAGCACAAATACAGTAGAGCGTCGTTTATCCGAAGGTCGGTTATCCGAAGGAATTTCAGTCGACAAATTTAAATTTTCGCCAGTGCTGTGGCGCTGTAATCTTTGGCCGTGTCTTCGGCTACTCAAATATTTTACGTTTTTGATACTAAGTTAACTTCTGAAGTATAATTTTTTATTGTTTTTATATTTTTCAATATATTTATTTTGTTTGTACAAAATAAAAAAATAATTTTTAACGATACAATAGTCTTTGTTAGGCTTAACATCGACGAAAATTCAACGCGAAGCGACACGCAACGGAGAAAAATTTCAACACGGGATAAATTAATATATTTTTTCGTACATAATTGGTTATCCGAACAACCCCAGTCCTTAATTGATTCGGATAAACGACGCTCTACTGTATCTTCATCTAGAGTCTAGACAAATTGCCATTCGTCAAACCATAAACGGCCTAGTAAACCTGTTAAACCTATTTCGAGAGGGGGTCAGACTTAATAAACATTTTACTCGTTATTAGCATTTACAATTTTTTATAAAACTCATCTGTCCCCATAAAATTAAGCTTTTTGACATTTTATAATAATTAATAATATAAAATGATTTTATAACAAAATCTCATAACAGATGCCGCCACACACAATTTTATTTATTATATTTGATAATATAACATGAGATTTTATTTTAAAAATAACTATCGGCCGAAAAGTTACGCAACTCGTTGCTTGATTTTTTAATTTTAGCAAAACGAATGAATATAAAACAAAATATTTTGATGCAAAAAAAATATTTCTCAACAATACGAAATAGCCCATTGTTAGTCTATTGTTGCTCTGCATTGTTGAAAGTCGAGTAACTGCGTTTCGGAAAGAAATTTTATTTAATTTATTGATATTGCATCAATTTCAATTGAATATTGTAAGTATTTTTATCTTTATTAATGTACTAATTACTGTATATTGTATACAACTGAATACAATAAAGATTATGAGAATATAAATGCATATTTTTTTAATATTGTCCAAATATAGTAAAATTAAATTTCTCATATTCGTTGATTTTATTGTAAAAAATTTATTTCATTATTTCGTAAAGTAATAAATACAGTATTATAATTAATTTACATTTAAATTTTTTTTACAGATTAATGATGTTACTTTATGGGTACTGCCGATTAATCCTTATCGGAGTCCAATTATTTCTACCTGTGTGGTGTTTATTAGCTGTTATATGTACTCTGATTGAGATTGGTGTGTATATTTCGAAAATAATATATATTCGACGAAGGATTCGAAAGGACTCCATAGGCCAATTCCGCTTGGTTCGATATCAGAAAAGATCGAAACAAAAATTTGCTCAGAATCACTCAAATTACGATGATTATTATAATCATAAGGAAATAGACAAAACAAGGAAAAGTTCTTGTCCTGAGTCGTCAAATATTTCTACAAATATAAGAAGCAAAAGGACAAAAAAATAATGAAATTTTCAGTTCATACAGTTCTAGTAGACGAATAATGGAAAAAATGCAATTGAAGAATTCCATTAATCAGTCTGCTAAAGAAAAGCCTACTGAGAATGTGGAAAAAATATCTGAAAGCAATTCTTCGATAGCCATTCCAACAACATTAAAAAAAGGCATATCTTATCGAAAAAATCTTCTCATATATAACTCTCTTGGAACTCGAATACAAACTGCACCTATACCTGCATCATCTTCCTACATTAAAAGAACGTAATAAAGATAAAAGGCTGGAAGAAAAACGACTGGAATGGTTGTTGTCTGGAGTAAAACAAGCCTGCAAGAAGAAAGATTATACAAAAAGGAATGATAGTGGTATTTATTTCGGTAGCCAACAAAGCTTGGTTCGATATCAGAAAAGTTCGAAACAAGAATTTGCTCATTATCAAAATGTGGGTCTAAATTACTCAAATTGCAATGATTATTATAATCAGAAGCAAATAGATAAGAAAAGGAAAAGAACTTAAAGATTGAAAGATAGTATTGAACCAAAAAGTTCAATACATAAATAATATATTTTATTTATTATCTATACAGTATTATATTATTATGTTAAATATATTCAATATATTTGTTTTCTAAATTATTTCGATACTGTATATATATATTACAGCACAATTTTTTGTAGATAAATCATTTTAAAACAAATTTTATTTAATAAATAATATTTATATATCGGTAACGAAAAGTTCTTTATGCTTTATTTTATACACAATCAATTTTAACAATACATTTTCAGTAGTTTAAAAAAATCATCTTTAAACGATATCTTAATTTTTACATTTCTCTTCCTCCGATGACGTAAAACTTATTAGGATATAGTCAGGAGAGAATTTCATTCTCTCTATCCGATTTTACCAAATTGGGTATGTCCAGACACGTGGGAAAGGTGAACCGAAGTTCAAGGTCAGAGAGTACACCTTCTGCAGAACGACTGTGAGGTGCAGACCGAGTCCGATCCTGTTATTAATCGCACTAAAAATATTTTAAAATAGAAGAAAATAAATTGTAATAAATGATCGCGACGTGAAAGTAAACAATGCGAGTTCAAAGTGCGACAAATGCGAGTTCAAAGTGTTAAGCATTAGATCAGTGTAGGTCGGAGAGTTCGAACTTCGACACTGACACTCGTATACAAGAGAGAAGTTGAATTTAGTCGGGAAACGGTGGATTTGACGAAAGGAAAACGTCACGTTCGACAATTAACATTCCAAAATGTTAGAATAGAAAACATAACGATCGAAAATACGAGCGCATCTATCGAAGCTCTATCAACATTTCCCGGACAGAGTCGAGAAATGCTGTCGGTGGGGTTGAACACCTAAGATCGATCTTTCTCGTCATCCGATCCGACCTTATTTCCACCTGAAAAGGAGGGAGGAGATTAATCGGGAAACGGCGAGAGGAATCGGAACCAATCGGAGAGAAAAATTTGGGGATGAAATCCCTTAAATACTCCGGATTTCTGTTATTTGTAACGTCCAAAGTGACCCGTGCCTCTCTCCTTTTTTTTGTGCCATCGCTCCAGACGAAGTTCCTGATTTCGCTTTGCCTTCGTCCTCCGTCCGCTGGACTACCCGCCACCCGACGCGGTTCCCTCAACTACAAATTAGTATCTGTAAACTCTATTGATCTCGGTCAGAGTGAAAGAGAAATACATTATAAGCTCTTCTGATATAAAATAAACGGGTTTCATTGGTAACTGAGTCAGTGTGTGTCCACCACTACTTATAGAGGAGAAGGTGGTATTATGGAACACCATTTTCATTTTAGTGAATTGTAAACAAGGTATCATAACTACACCCACATTTTTTGTACGAAAAGTACTGGTAACTATTAAACTAAATGTTCCTAATTGGATTTTTCGCTACTGTAACTATAAGTATGGTTTTTGAAGGCTTTTGTACAAAAAGTCAGAAAGTAGGCTTAG
Organism: Centruroides sculpturatus; assembly: GCF_000671375.1. Classification (NCBI taxonomy): domain Eukaryota; kingdom Metazoa; phylum Arthropoda; class Arachnida; order Scorpiones; family Buthidae; genus Centruroides; species Centruroides sculpturatus. The sequence goes on along the minus strand of NW_019384796.1, from coordinate 407,272 downwards.
AGAAAATCGAGTGGTAATATGGAACCATACTGTATGTTTTCAAAAAATGCTTTTTAATGTATCCAAAAACAAATAGGAAACTACAAAAATGTTAAATAATTACAAAATTATTTACTATAATGTATTTTATCGAAAAAATGCTTTCATAATAGGAAAATATGACCTCCATCAACAATATATATTCCAGCAGCTGTTTTTCAATATTCTCAGGAAGAATTGGCTTTCTACCTAGTGTCTTTCACAAATTGCTCCGAACGAATGTCTGCTTGCAAATAGAGAGTTCGGAGGAGTTGGGTTCCATATTAAAAGCACCAATGCCATCTTGAATTAACTTATGTCTGTCAAAACCAAATTTTAAAAAACGTGAACATCACACCAGTGGCGTAGCGTAGTGGGGGGCTGCAGGGGCGGCCCGCCCCGGGCGGCACTTTTTAGGGAGCGGCAAAATTTCACAATAAATAATAATAATAATATATTGCAAAAATTTCAACCGTATCATTCCATATTTTCGTCTCACCTACGATTCGGACCAGTTCAGTTCAGTTCAGTTCAGTTCAATCTTAATCTTTATTATGTACAGTACAAAAGTTAGTACAAAGACCCGGCAACCGCATAGGCACAACCGGGTGGGGTCAGAACACGTAGGTTTAATAAATCGTACATGGTATATATAAAGTAACAATAATTGAGTAGGTGATAAGAGAAAATAATAATAAAATAATAATAATAATAATAATAAAAAAGGTTAAAATGAAATAAAATCAGAGTAGCATACAGTATAATAAAGTAAAGTACAAAAATAAGTAGTATGACATAAAATACAAAGTACGATAGGATACAGTGCATTATGAATAAAGTACAATAAAGAAGTACATTTTAAAAGAATACAATGAATGAGATATATATAGCTATAGGATCCGATTCGGACCAATTGAGATGAGCACGGGGAATAGTGTTACTATCCGGACAGTCCGGGAATCGACTCATCGTCGGGGTGAACTATTAAATTTACCCGCCAATACCGTGCGCAACCTGTCGACTTTTTTTTTTATTTTTTGCTTGTATGTACGATTCATGCGTATTCATATACATCTTCAATATCCATTAGAGCTAGGTCATCCAGGGGCCTTAGTCTCGAGTTTTTCGTGTTACAACTCCCAACGTGTTGAAGGTGTCACGTGGTACCATCTCACACACTGACGTCAAATTGGTAGTCTCGAGTTCTAACTCACGTGCTTTCCCATCTCACCATGCGAGTTGCTACTCACGTTGAGTCGAGCATGTGAGATCGCTACACGAAAGTAAAAATGGCTGACGGATACGCAATTCTTATCGCTATCGAAGAGTTAGAAAGAGCCGAAAGACGTTGTTTGAGAAGGCAACGAATTTTTCGACCACGAGTAGATGACATTT
>NW_019384796.1:399239-405765 GCF_000671375.1 Centruroides sculpturatus | reverse complement strand
AACAATGTTCGAATTTCGTAAAAATTAGAATTTAAAAAAAAAATAAATTTTTAAAATTTTTTTCAATTAATTAATTTATAATTATTTTTCTTTTTTAAATTTGATAAATAAATTATCTTCTGCATCTATATGGTGCAGAATGTCGACCGTGGAGAGGTAAAAGACGATCTTTTTAAATTCTACGTCTCGAGGCTTGACCATCTCCCGAAATTCGTTCGAATAAATATCTTTTTCGTCCATTTTCGACCATGGCATGAAATAAATCAGATTCTTAGGATTTCGCCCAATATTATTTTGCTTTTCGGAAGGATTCCTCGGTCGCCGTCGGGGTTGCGGGTTTCGCGTAGGCCTATTAATGCAACATCAAACTGGATAAAGTTAATATTAAAAATAGCGAAAAACCTTTATAATACGGCGGAATGAAAATGAAGTCGGAGACAAGGGAGAAATTGACACAGCCGGAAAGAAGCGACCATTCTCTCTGCTTGAGTTTCTGGCTTTTTAAAGGATCTCTCCCCTAAATTCTTAATTTGATGGGTTAATCATTTTGACATTTCCATTCGACTTGGTCCAACTTTGAAACTTTCGCTTGTATCTCACGCCATGATATTTTCTTTTCTGACACGGCTCGTTACTTACAAGGCGACAATTTTGCTTTCGGAAGAATACTACATTTATTTGCAAATTTTGGCGTGTATACCAGAGTCAGAGTTTTCATTCGACATTCTAAACATTGCAATTCGTTAGTTCGCGTCGACCCGTGACCTCAGGGGGCTGCAATTTGAAAAAAATTCCTAGTGTCCTCTGTCCGTCTGTCTTTATCTCGAGAACGGAGTTAGATGAAATCCCAGACCAGATATGGACAGGAGGCTTTAATCAACTATACGAACTTATGCAAACCGTTTTTTCAATTCAAAACTCCTCCGAAAGCAGTTAATAGATGACCGGCACGACTGCATTGTTAAGGCTACTGCCTCCGCAAAAATATGCTTTAANCTGATTTAGAACCGGCATGCACTGCACATTATTCTTCGCATTGCAAAATGACATACGCATGCGTCAGGAACTTCTGTTCGAACAAACCTCACCTGTCGGGTCAGCGATTTTAATTAAAAAGGTGGCAACACTAGCACGGAATTTTTCATTACTTATTCTGTGACGAAACTGAATTTTAGTCTTTTAAATTGAGACACCTAAATAAAAAGACGGCAAAATTTTCCTTTGCTCCGGGCGGCTGACACCCATGCTACGCTACTGCCCTATACACCATACTTTTCCTGATAACAGAGTGGTGCCGGTCATCTATGTAACTCCCCTGAGAGGACATTTTTTAATTAAATTTATGTGACTTCCGATCTATACTGGTCATTTATATATAGTTATTCGGGCTTCATGCCTCCAAATAATTTTCCATATTTGTTCTCGAATTTCATCTGTCTACCACTGTTATCGAGATTAAGGAAGGACATACAACAGTCGGACGAATTATAGATCAGTTTTATTCAGATTGCAACCCAACAATTGAGATTATTTTATATTTTACAGAAATGGCCAATAAACAGTTTGTTATTTAAATTAAAGCATACGATCATAATGCCTAAATATTTTATATCGTTCGAACAACAAAGCCTATCATTTTTCAAAATCGAGCAACGAGTTGATTAACTTTTCCGCCAACATTTGGTGGCGCCATCTGTTATCATAATTTATTACAAAAAACTTTTTATGTTTTTAACTACAGTAGTTCCTTGTTATATCGTGCTTGTCGGGTGACAATGAAAAAGCGCGATATAACCGAGTACTAAAAATTCTGGGCATTTATTAAACAGATTATACGTGCTAGAAAACTTCCATCTTCTATTCTTTCATCAGCAAATATTTCTGATATAAAATAAGTTTAGTTTTGCAATACTGAATTTTATTCGTGGTTGAATCGTATTAATTGACGTTTACATAAGCGTCGATACCACGAACGCCCATTTAGCATTATTGTTTTGTTATCTCATTAATGATATAAAATTAAGCTGTAAAACTGAATTATCTCTATGGGAAACCCCCGTAAGCTTTGACCTATCGATTCGGGAATTTGGTCAGCACATCATTGATAACAGAAAAGCTTAAGTTTAAATTTTGAGCTTTGTAGACCCAGTAGTTGTTTCTTTACGAGCGTCCGCAATGCCGGATGAAAAAGAAAATATAGCTGTTTTATTGCTTATATTTCGGCATCCGCTTTATAGAAAATCTTAAAATTTTGCACGCTACCTAAGAAAACTATTTTCTTTCGAACGAGATATTTGGAATTACTTTAGATGTTTGGTGGACAGAGAAATCGATTCCCGAAATTCGGCAACTCTGATTCTTGTATATATATTCAGTCGGTGACTTTTTTACTTGGCGAGGAGTGACTGCCATGACTCTCGATTTAAAAAATAAATATTGAACATATAATACATTAAACAGAACATCAAAACTATAAAGTTACAAAGAGTAAAAATTTTCTAAAAAGCAAAATAAAGTTACTACTATATATAAATTTTAAAACTTTCCGTTCGGAAATAAGGAAATCTTTTCTTATACAGGGTGAACTCGAAATTTCCCACTGTAAGCTGTGAAAAATTTCTTGTTGGTTTTGGTCGTGAAAAATAATTTAAAACACTTGTTAACAGGAAACAATGATTTAATATACAGTAAACTATGTACTGTACATCATACTTTTCCTTTAACAATAGAGTTGTACCAGTAATCTATTAACTGTTTTCAGGAAAAGTTTTAAATTGAAATAATGTGACTTTCTGCTTGCATCAGAGTTCATATATAGTTAACTGAGACCTCCTTTCCCTATGGTTTCCATATCTGTCTCCAAGTTCATCTATCTAACTCCGTTCTCGAGATTAAAGAAAGACGATCGGATGACAGTGGGTTTATAGGTCTACAATTTTTTCCAGATTGCAGTCCAATGAAAATCTGATTAATCATTACTTCCAAAAAATTGTTTTGCATTTCTTAAAACTTCTTGTTAAATATGTACAGTACTTTACTTTGATATTTAGTAATTGTAATTTTTCTTCATATTATTTTATTTGCTAAGTCTATTCTTTTAATATTTTGTAGACCGTATGATCTTGACAATATTGTTCATTCTGTTTCCTTTTTTTTATGGAGAAAACTCTTTTATGAAGAAAGGCAACTCCTAACCTTTATTTCATAAAATGTATTTGACCTATTCTCTTAAGAATGGTCCTCTTTAGTTTACAAATTAAAAAGAAAAGGTCCAAATAACAATAAATAACTACTCACCACACCACACTAACTTAAAAAATTACGCACATGGAACCAGTTTACGGTGTGGTAACATCGAAAAAACGAACGTTTTTGAACCCCTTCTGCGCTCTGCATCAAGTTCTAACAGTTTTTAGACGGGAATTCGATTAACTAATGCCGTTTAACTAAGAGTTTGATCTTGAGTTTGAAACGATTTAACACCACATAAATTTTTTGTAAATCATTTCAAACTCAAGATCGAACTCTTAGTTAAACGACATTCGTTAATCGAATTCCCGTCTAAAAACTGTTAGAACTTGATGCAGAGCCCAGAAGGAATTCAAAAACGTTCGTTTTTTCGATGTTTTTCGATGTTATTACCTCACCGTAAATTGGTTCCGTGTGAGTAATTTTTCAAATAACAATTTTATATCTTTAAAAATTCATACACATAAAAGTAACACAATTTACTTCACTCTTAATAAGTATATAAAATACGACATTTTTACAAAGGTAAAAACCTTGCTTCTGTCAATCTTTCCGCCGTTTCGTTTCTACACTATCAGCGATCCTTAAAACAATTCACAAAAATTTTCGAAGACGACCTTCCTTTTAAAGAAAAAGTATGATGTACAGGGGCAAGCCACTACTAATTTGAAGTGGAGATCGTACATTTTAAATTAAATGATTTCAAAATATGATTAAAAGTTCCAGTTCTGCATTGTGATCATTTCACTATAAATAGTCGCTCGTAGTTATAGTTTGTGAAATCTTTGGTTTCAACTTGTGAAAATATTTACAATGGAAAAGCACATTATGACCTTTGTCATGTTACGAACCGCAATATTGAAGTTAAAATCCTTATATGAGGAAATAAGGAGGTAATAACTGTGGGAAATGGAAGAAGCGTTGTATTTGTCCATCAAAAATAGACAAATAAAACATGCCAGTAAGTGCGAGAGACTGATAAGTAGAAACTACACCATTAGCATGTGTGCAAATTGTGCACTGTATCCATCATTGTACATAACAAAAGTACATTAAGACGAACTAAGCTTTCGTTCGTTATGTTGGAGACACTAAAGCCGTGAGCCCGAGTAGGGATTAGAAAATTAACAATTCGAAATGCATTCCAAAATGCTAAATTATTAACTATAATTTGCATACACTGTACTTATGACTTTGTTAAATAAAATATATTAGGCTATTCCATTCTTTTTGAAATCCTTATGGATTTTGCTTACACACTTTCTATAGTAGAATATTGCAAAGGATAAATAACCTTCAAAGATCAAAAACAAAGAAGAATAAAATTTCATCTTACACGCGTTCAATAATCAGTTTAATGCAACGAATGTACAGTACTGTACACACGTACAGTACACGTATATACATATTTTAAATGTCAGAAGAAAATTCAGGCCATTACAGTGTTAAAATAATATTCCGTTCAAGACTTGGAATTTCGCATTACGAAGAAGAAGTGTTATAAGAAAAGACAAGCACTGTACAGAAGTTTTTTTCAAATTACCGCGAACATACAGAAAATCGAACGACAAGGTTTGTGCCCCGATAAATGTTCACTCGAGCAAAACAACCTGTCAGAAGTGGGGTTCGAACCCACGCCCTCATACGAGGACCAGATCTTAAGTCTGGCGCCTTAGACCACTCAGCCATTCTGACAACACGTAACAATTTCCTAATCGCGCGATTATCAAATCGAAAAGCAATCGTTATCAATCCTGTCGCATTTTCGTTACACCTGTCCGCTTTCGGAAGAAATGCAATTCCAACTGCCGTCATCGACTGGACATTTCGCAACGAATTTTTCACGTTTAATCGCATGTTAGTCGTCGATAGTAACGAATCGTTCGGTTTCTCATCGAACGTGCGTGCATTTCATCCCGAGTTGAGAATTGTTAAGCCGACGGTTTATGAAATTCGTCTGCAATTTCGCTTCTTCTTATAAAGTTTTTTACAGAAGCGACGGAAATATGCTTCTGTGTAACATTTATCCCGAATTATCATCCCCTCTATTATGTACTTAAAACACACAACTTCTACAGCTGAAATCATCAGCCATTACAGGTGTGCAGAAATAAAATTAAAACTATTTCAACGACAATAATAATTTGCATTCGAATGACACGTAAAAAATAAGCAATCATCGACTGAGAATTTCAAAAGATTTCCAATGAGTGAAGAGTTGTCTGTCAATGTGAAAAAATTGTTTTATTCCAAGCAAAATATAATCTTAAAATAATATCAAAACAAATTGTTTTAAAAAAAAAGATTTGTGTTATCTAATTTTAGGGAATTGCATATAATGTGAAATTGTACTCAGAAAATGCTGTACATGATATCAGCTGTTCGGGTATTGGAGTAACTAGTAGGATTTGACAGCCAATTCAAATTGTTTTGAGTTTCCTACTAATTAGTTTCATGCTGATAGGTTATATCAAAGCAGAAATGTCGATACTTAATACGGGAGAGGATTATGAGGCCCTAGGTGCAATTTTCTTACAAGTTACCTTTACGTAAAAGTATTTTTAATGTTAAAAAGACGATAAAATCCTAAAATAATAACAAGTTCTTTTATTTCAAACACACACCTTCACTAAACACAATATTTTTATGGTTCCTGCCAGACGGCCGGACCAAAGGTGAGCGACTTAATCAGATTAATTTCGCCAAAAATCGAGTTATTTTAAGTGATTTTCGTGTTAAATTAAAAATGAAATTTGTGTTTAATATAAAATAGTGACATTTTCCATTTATCTATGCACCTGAAAATCATGCCTTTGCATATATTTTACAAGAGTACAATTTTTAAAAATAAACTTAATTTCCTTTAATTTTATATTTTGTATAAAATAAAAAGCTGATCGACACAAATCGAGTATTGCATCGAATACCAGCAATTCTGTGTAATGAGTGCAAATTGTAATTACCAGAGCCCCTTCGGCCGCCAATTTAAAGTCTTTTAATCTTTAAAATTGGCGTTTCCACTTCCCGGGACGAGGACCCAGGGGTTGGATTTGTGGGAAGCGTGTGTTCGGGTTGTTTCATTGTGTGGAATTACACAGAACGAGGCGCTTGACGTGTAAGTGCGTGAGTGCGAGAATTCGAGTAAAGGTTAAACGGTGTATATCTTCGTGTACAGTGGTGTTATGTCCGTGCGTGTGTGTGTATGTGTGTGATCGAAGAACATCTTCGGCACGTCTATAAACAGAAAACAGTAAATTACGATACGAGAATAAGATGT
>NW_019384796.1:359275-395903 GCF_000671375.1 Centruroides sculpturatus | reverse complement strand
TGATTGAAAGTGAGATAATGTTAATCTAATATATAATCGAGACGGGTTGATGATGATAATAATAATAATAATAATAATAATAATAAGCGCAGAGCCCAAACGGTTAGGAGTTGAAAGTTGAAATTTGGTACACAGTTAGAGTACGTCAAGAAAATGCACACTAAGAAGAGATTTTTCGAATTCTCCCCTTCAGCGGGAGAGAAACAGGATTAAGGTTTAACACTTCCATCAACAATGGAAGTGTTACGTAACAATGGAAATTGTTAAGAGAAAGCGACGTGCAAGATTCAGATGCAGATTTTTCGTTTTTGCGGGAAATCGAACATATTTTTAGACCATCTACAAATTCTCTAATCAGTCCAGAAACAGGGGACCCAATTCTTGCATTATGTGAAAACGAATAAGGTTGACTATAACGCAGGAGCGTGCGGTGACAATTGATGATAGGGAAGCTGTGTTTCTGTAAGACATACAGGGGAATCAGTCAATCGCACGTCAGTGACAGTCTAGGGTCCATTCGTATCACGTGATTGCTTTAATTACCAAATCTAATCGATGATAACTTATTTATTTACCCCTGCTTATATTGCGTGAGATTTTTTAAGTTGTGAAGTTACGGTAATCATTTATGAAAAAATTACGATTATATTTTTTATTTCAATCAGTTTTTTCCTTTCAACGTCTTTTTATATTTATTTTGTTGTAATTTGATTCGAAAAAGGAAATAAATAAACATATCAGCTTTCACTTCATTCAAGTTTCACGGACCAACGGCAGTTTAGTTTGTAATTGAAGAAAAAAAGTTTTATCTTTCACGGTCAGTGTAGAGCAGCGTTTCTCAAAATGGGCCATAACGCCCCCTTGTGGGCGATGAGTAGATCTAGGGGGCGCTGGAGGCAGGGTATTAAACGGTGATCAAAGGCAAAATTGGGGTCACTAAAAGGAAACATTGCGTTTAATGGTTTCCAGATGTTGAGAACAATGTACGGTAAAGGCAAAAAGTGTGAGATTCATAAAAAGGTTTTCCAATCCTTTCTCACACAAGAGAAAGTGGGTTAGGGGACGTTGGGTATAACTTTATGGAACAAAGGAGGCGGTGGATCGAAAAAGTTTGGGAATCACTGGTGTAGAGTTTATTATCTTTTAATATTGCACGAGACATCATAATTTCCGCTAATCCAATAATAAATCCAATATCGCTCTCTGAACACTCTTTATGTTCATTTTATCGTCTGCTTTTTGTTTCTCTTTTTTCCCGTTAACACTGTATCCTTAGATAGAGATATAGATTCAACCTTTTGAGCAGATTTTTCATCAAATACACACGAAACTACATCTTTATATATAAGTTTTATCAATGATTCACCAATAGTGTGTGCTTCGCCATGAAGAGTAATGGTAAGATGACACTTCACTTGCATTTTCACTGTCTGTTCTGCTTCTTTCTTAATTTATGGCAACGCAACACTTGGGCGATCTGCCTAGGGGGATACATTCCGGGAGGTCTTTTAAGGGAAACTGGCCCCTATGTAGGCGTTACAGACGTGGAGAAAACCCAAAAAACTCACCGTGGCCAGCTTGTCCGAGCAAGACGCGAACCCACGACCGAACTCCCAGTGTTCAGGGTACGAAGACCGCTCGGCCACTAGTGGGCGTCTGTTCTGCGTTTCTTCACCATGAAATTTGTAGTTTTATTGAAACTTTCAAGTTTCCTTTCAAAAAAAGATTTATCCTTATTTTTATTGACACTATGCATGGTCTCCATGTGTCTTTGCAACTTTGCTGGTGTCAACGAACTGTTAGTTAATCTAGTGTGACAAAGTATACAAATGGTGTCTGGGGCTTCTTCATTACCAGTACTAGTAAAGCCATATGACAAATACTGAGGATCAACTTGAGTTTCTTTTTGCCTGGCTGCCATTGTTTTTTTGTACTAGTAGTTGCAGATAGTTCTTTTGCAAGTTCACCTTTTTCTGTATCTTCTTTGGATGTTGTTGCTTTACTAATCCTTTTTTAACCATCGATCCATTGTAGGGCTTTAAAAATACATTTTGAGAAGTCTGCGGTTTTTACTGGCTTATCGAACAAACGATACGAATGGACCCTTGACCAATCATGACCTCGCAATTAACTGATTGTCCCTGGAAGTCGGCTTCTTACAGAAACACAGTTTCCCTACTATCAAATGTCACGGCACGCCACTGAACTGAAGTGAAACGGGTTTTCCCCTTGCTATGGATGTCTGCCTAGTTCAGTTCAGCCCAGCCGCAATCCGCTACAGTTCGCCTTTATTATCAGTTCGAAATGGAGTGGTTCCATAATGCCCGCAGTGTTCCATAATACCACCTTTTCCTCTAAACAGTTCTAACCCTTTGTACATCCTGACGCGAGTTTAACTAACTCCCCTTTCCTCACACGACCTCCGAAGAAGTCTCAGAAGGTTCCTTTCTTGTTAACCATGGTCTATTGCCTTCTTGTTTATACGCGGAAAATAATGTCTGAGAAGACATTTATCGAAGATCGTGCAGAATCGTATCGGGTTTGAAATCAAATGCCAAGAAGACAGCAAAAGCCATTGTATATACATCGAAGTCTACTCCATTTGGTTGTGCCGTACTTTCGGAAAGTTCAATACAGTGGGTGATCGGTTAACGAACAAATCGGATAACGAACACTTTCGCGAAAGATTTTTATGTTCGGACAACGAACACATCATCGGATAAGGAACACCCCACAGAACAAACACAAGAAGAAGCGAAGTAAAATAATGAATACCGATTGATCTTCCCTTGTCTTCTGGCAACAATTCGAAACTTTTCGGAGTGTGGGAGACGTCGACATCGACGCTCAAACCGGTATATACCGATCGGATAGTATTCTTCCGAACTTTGAAACGCTTCCTTGTAATTCCAGCCTTTTATTTTTCTGACAAAACAATTCTTTTTGTATTCGCGAGACTGTCGAGTAGGCACTCGTTAAGTTTTGCGTCTGTTTTTCTTTTCGAAAGGTGAAAGTATAATACCAAGGTAGAGAGTGGGCAGAAGATGCCTATTGTTGCTAGGCAGTATGGGCGTGAACAGGTCTACAGTAGGCCGCAGTTCAATCTTATTTAAGAAAAATACTGTGTAATCAAGAAGACTCAAGCAACTAAAGAAGTAACAAAAATCACATATGAGAAATAAAGAACATCGAAGAGTTCATAATGGAACCCGAAACGGATCTGACGACAGAAGAACAACAAGAACTCTTGAATGAATAATACCAAGAAACTCAGCGAGATATGTTTTCTTCTGAAAAAGAGGATTAATGCCTATATCTGTTATTAAAGATCCTTTGAAGAAATGCGAGGATGTCAGAACAACGCTCTTAGAATGGCATCTAAAGCAGGATGAGGCTTGGGGATTTCCACAATTGTAATGCTATTAATTACTTACGAAAAGTCCTGAAGAAGAGAGAAAAGCAATCGACATTAGACAGATTCTTTAACCCTTTCAAACGGAAAAAACATGACTGATAAAAATGCAAGACTGTGTATGTATGTATTTTTTATTATTACATATAAATAAACGTAGTAAGAAAGTATATATTTTTTATTTTTGTGGGTCTCCAGAACGAATTAATTAAATTCCCATTAAAACCTATGGTAAATCGATTATCGGTTAACGAACAATTCGGATAGCGAGCAAAGTCTTGGAAGGGATTATGTTCCTTAACCGATCACCCACTGTATTAATATGAGGATACAATCTCTGCGACAATATTTTGCCAGTATTCGTACAATTGCATATAAGAAATTTTTCTCTTGTAGAAAGAAGAATTTTCAAGTGAAATTAAGAATATCGATAATACTCGGAAAGGATTGAACGGAACTGGATGAAATTTGATACGGATGTCGATAAGAAAAATAAATAAATAAAAAAAAATAACTGAGCATGGCGCTACTCATGAAACCTGTATAAACCGGACTCGTACGGTATCGAATAGTTTTTGTAGTTTGGCAGGTTCCCGTTTTGAATGGGATTTTTTTTAACTTAGTAAATCGCTGCATCCTGAAGAATGTTTACTACTTAAACAGATTTTCCTCTTATCAATATTCCGTTTACAATAGATTTTACTGAATTTATTCGAAACTTTATTCATAAATGTTGTGTGTGGGAGGCAAAGTCTTTGTTTTGTTAAAATTTCTCATGGAGATGGTCAATGTTCATCAGAATTCATGGATAGGCGCTACACTTTCAAATAAGCGTGTCGAGGACATTACATTGTGATTATGCACCGGCCTCTCTCCATTCTGGAGAGCAAACCTCGTAATATATATTTATATACGTGTTTATAAGTGCATAGTGATACATCTAACGATAAGAGCAAAAGAATTATAATTGTGTCGTATTGAATCAAGAAACTAGAGTGATGTATCGAATTTTCTTGTGTAATAAATTGAAACGTATAAGTAATGCATTGAAATAAGCAAATATATTCTGCAATATTATGTAATCAAAATCAACTTTGAAATTATTAGGAAACATTAGATAAGTTTGCATTCTATTACAAATTTACAACATTTTAAAATAGAATTCAATAATCTAATCTGAAAAACATACGAAACAAATCAATTTTATTGCTATTATTGATTATCATAAAATCAATAAAGTGTATCTGGGTGTATTTTTTATCTTGAGACATTGAAATAACTTAACTCGATCTCATTATTTTGGAAAAAGGTATAGACAAAAATTGTAGGGTGTCGAAGGGGCCAATTAATTGGTGACCTTAGATGTGACCTTGACCTTCAAGGCCATTTGGAGGTCAAGTCTGTTTTTTTTTCAATGGGAACACATATTTTTGGCCCCGAAAATGGAAAGAGCAGGAAATTTCACAACCGGATGTACCTTTGACCTTATTGTCTAGGTCAAAGGTCAAGATTATTTTAAGGTTAAAATTATAAGTTTTTTTTAATGGAAAACCATACTTTTTATTACTGGAATAGGCAGGGAGGTAAAAGTTACAATTACATGGAAACAACGGAAAATTTCACAATCAGCCATGACCTTGAGTACCCCAAATTTGACCTCTGAAGGTCATCTCAAGCGTGATAACTGTAAGTGCAGCTTAATAAATGCATTAAAGTGGAAAGGCCTCATTTTGAAAATTTGTTATAAAATTTTTCCCCCAAACCAACATCTCAAACAATGGTGAGAATTAAAGTGACTCACCAAAAACAAGCACCATCATATTGAGAGGCAAGGAGACTCACTGAAAATAAGCACCTCAAAGGGAGCAGAAAATTACTACATTCACAACATTACTCCTCTGTAGTGTTAAAAATAGTGAATGCTTTTAAAGTTCAAAGTAATAAGGTCATAAAAAAAATGTAACTTTTACCTCCCTGCCTATTCCAGTAATATAAAGTATGGTTTCCCATTAGAAATAGCTTATAATTTTAACCTTAAAATAATCTTGACCTTTGACCTAAACAATAAGGTCAAAGGTGCATCCGGTTGTGAAATTTCCCGCTCTTTCTATTTCCTGGGTCAAAAATATGTGTGTCCCATTGAAAAAACAGACTTGACCGCCAAATGACCTTGAAGGTCAAGGTCAAGGTCACATCTGAGGTCACCAATTAATTGGCCCCTTCGACACCCTACAACTTTTGTGTATACCTTTTTCCAAAACATTGAGATCCAATTAAGTTATTTCAATGTCTCAAGATAAAAAATACACACTGTATATTATAAATTAATAATAAAATATTAATTTATAAGAAACAGGAATATTGCATTTGTACAGTACGTAATTAATTAAAGCACGTTTTAATACGAGTAAAATTATTTCTAATACGTTAAAGCCCTTTTCATGGTTTGAAACACTTAAAGAAATGACATTCAATAAACTATAAATATTATTTTTGTCAGCCCTTAAGCTCTGCATTGTTGTCGTGACTGAAGAACATAAAATAGGAATCTACACATATCTCAAATTTTTATGTGTTTGTATCTACTTAAGTATATTCATAGAGGAAAAACAAATTACATAACGGAGTATATAGGATAAGAAATAATTCGTAAATAATGTTATAAAAAAAGTTCACGATAGCGTACGTAGTAAAAAAATAGCGTGTAAGAAAAATATATTTTACAAATAATACAGTAATTAAGTATCAACTGTTCGATATAGATGATCGTGAGGCAATACGTATTTTCCTATAATTTTAGGTCAATAGTTAGTGGAAAATAGCGAGAAAACGTTGGCAATATGCTGGAACAGCTTATCCTTCTTCCACAAGACTTTGTAATTTTACTAGTTCTTATTGTCACCATAATTCAAGCTAGTTACTGCAAAGTGTTGTACAGTACATACTGCTATTTCTTGAACACTGCACTTTGAACTGCAGAATCATTTAGTTACATCGTAATTCAGTTGCTAACGTAGATTAACAACATTTAAACATTACCTTTGCGTCTGAGGAAGAACAGATCGAGTCAAAAACAAACTATATTCTGTTTTAAGGGTGGATGGAATTCAGGAATTGCTCAATGAGCCCATAATTTATTTATTGAAATGGACAGTGACGAAGAAGTTGCAATTCTCATTTGTTAATTTTAATTTAATTCAAAACCAAACCAAGTTCTTCACCTTTTTAAAGAAAGTATTTCGTATTATATGCAAGTAATTTTGACTAATAATGTTTACAAGACTAAAGAACAATGTATTCATTTTCAAATTTCTATGTTTATCTTTTTCTGGTTTACAATTCTTAAAATTTTAAGTGTTCTGTTCTTCTCTGTCACTAAATTCAAGAGAGATTTAGTTCAAATAAATTAAATTAAATGAACTGAAACAATGACAATACACAAGCAATAATGTGTTTATGTTAATAGAAACTTATAATTAAAATCTATTTTAAAATAATTATAAAATAACAGTTCAAAGTTCAAGTTCAAGTTTACCTGTATTTGGGATAAAACGAAAACTTATGTTGAAATAAATACCTTTATTATAAATACAGGTATTTTTCAAAATACTTTGTATTGGGGTATTTCATAAATAAATTGTGTATTTTAAAAATATTTTATAGACTTGATACCCAAATACTTAGCATTCGTCAATGAAGTCTGTAACGTATGCAGAACAAATACACTTTATTGACTTTAGGATATATTCAGTTTTTCTCTACTTACGTCACATAATTTAGTATCTTATATATATTTATTAATAAATTATTAAAATTAATTATGTATAGAGATTAAAGCTACGCCGAAATTATATTAATTAATACACTTTATACGGTTTGAAACAATTGAAGATAGTAATAAAGTTACATTCAATAAATTCCTATTATTATCCTAAGAAACCTCGAGGATTGCATTGCTTTCGTGACAAACATACATAAATATAGTATCCTGGATATACGTAATGATTATTTTCTTGTTGTATTTAGAACAATATGTTCAGAGATGAAGGCCCACAACCATTCAATATACTGCACTGTCTGATGTGCATTATTCCTATAGAAAATTAGGTAAGTTGTCAAAAAACCAGTTTAATTTAGATAATAGATTTTTATAATTTGAAGTTTCCTAAAACTCAGTAAGCTATTGTATTATAATAAGTAAAATCAACTATGGGAATTAATATACTCTGCAATATTATACGAAACTGTATTTGTTTTACTGAAAATTTGCATTTAAAATCGACTTTAATGTTATTAGAATTTACATTTTATCCCAAATTTTATTTATTTAATCGAAATTTTCGACAGGAATATTCGCGAATCAAGTCTACAAAAAGTACAGAATAAATACATTTTATTAATTTTACTCTATATTTAATTATGTGTGCACAGCATATAAATGTCTTCTATGCTGTATATTTTATTATTATTTGCAGTTATATGTTTAAATATTATTAATAATTATGAATTTAGCTCTATACAAACGTCCACGGAATTTTTTCCTCTTGTGTATGAGATTTTTGAGTTCAGGGGATCTCAAAACATGGAGATTTGGAAGAGGGTCAAATTTGACCAGACTCCAATACTTCCCGTGGGATATACATAAAACGAAAAGTAAAATGGAGAGCGATATACGTTATCATTTTTGTATTGTATTTAAGGGAAAGTATTGAAATATATAACATATTGTAGTGTTATTCGTATAGAAAATTATGCAAATTTACACAATCGCAAGTTTAATTTAGAAAATTGCGAAAGATTACAATAAGTTTTACTTTATGAGAATATACAATTAACAGTGGAAATATCAGAAATTTCAAAATAATAATTTATTATTGCTTTTCTAATTTATTTTACCTTATAGCATTGAACGATGAGAGAATACTTCAATGTAAACTGAGTCGAAGTACGAAGTCTTAAATATGATAGAAGTAGAATAAAATAAATGAATATTCTCTGAATTATTAACCTACTGTTTAGGTAAGTGAAACGTTAATTATTTTAAGGATAATTACAAAGAGTTTTTACTATAATATTTTATTTATAATGTAGAAGAACAATGGAGACATATAAAGAACATGCACGATTTCTATTTGGTTAATATTAAATCGATTCATTCAAATTTGGGTATGACCAGCTTTCATTTTAACGTGTAAACATTATAGAAGTGTCAGAATGTTATACATTCAATTGATGTTTATTATTATAAATCATTATAAACAATTTTGCGAATATTCATTTGAAAATTCACGTTTATCTTATCTCTGCGTAACATATTTCACGTTATTTATTTCTCATTATGAAATTTTTAGCGTAGCGAAAACAGTAGAAGCAGTTCAACTAACAGACTTACCTTTAAAACGCTTATAAACAGAAATACTTTTCGTGTACAGATGTAAGTAAACTAATTTAACTAAAAGTACAGTACACCATGCAAACTGAAGTAACTAAATCGCAGGACACGTATTGCATTCGCTATTTAATGACCCCAATAATATCAGTAAAATCAATTTTCGCACTGGATTTCATTTTGCCATGCAGTTCATGCAACATAGGGTACTCAATGAGCAAGAAGCGATCCCTCTTGTATAAGATTTACGCCTCTGTGATAGAAGTAATAATGTGGTTTTTGGCTTTATATTGTTTTATTATAATGTTCAAAGATGATATCATGTGTTCTGCTTTCTATGTTATGCGATTTCCCTCAAATCAGCTGAAAGCATTATTATCATTTATATCTCTGTTCATGGCCATGCAGCTGACTACAGTAAACAGAAGGAAATTCACAATTCATTGTAGAATCAGTAGTTATAAAGGAGAAATGGAATGGGTAAAACAAAAAGAAATATACTTGTTAACAATTTTCGGTGTGTTTTTTGTAGTTTGCGTTATAAGTTATTTATTTTCTATGACGGCATATTTTTCAATATACCGCGAGAACAGAGATGCATTCGAAGCTTTTGCCTGCTCATTTTTAACTCAATTATGGTGGTTTTATACATGCGGTCAGACATGTTTGATTCTTACTTGCTGTATGACTACATTTGTTATTATAAGAAACAGATTGGTCCAATTATCTTCTAAACTGGTCGATGCAAGGAAACATCATCTGTATCTGAATGAATTCATAGAAAATTTGATCGAGAGTCATTTTGAAATATGGCAATTTTTACAACATATCAGTGACAGGTGGAACGTATATTTTCCACTTGTTTACATTTATTTTATGTATGCCTCCAGTTTTCAATTGTATGCGATAATTTTTATCGATATGATTGAAGAAACTCGAATCGTTTTAACAATACTATGCGTAATTTACCTATTGGGATCAGTTTTGACAGCCTGGGCATTATCAAATTTCATTTCTCAGGTATGTTTTTCCATTATTTCTAGTACGAAAAACAAATTTAGACTACAAATAAAAATTATCTTTTGAATTGATTTTCAGTTCTATGACAATTTCATTTCTATTGGAAGATTTTCGGATGCAAATTTAAGTACGGAATATAAGTATAAAGTATGTGTTTTTCCTCGTTTGCGAAAAGTTGTGTTTATAAATTATTATAGACGAAGATATATTTATGCATTTTCTGTTTACAGATAATCGATTTTATGAAGAGATTCGAAGGAAGAGCTATAGGAATATCGATTGGAGGATTTTTCGTAATTAAAAGAGACTTTGTCGTAAGGGTGAGTAAAGTTAAGTAAAACAGCTTATATCACATTATTTTTTCGCAGTTTTTACGTATTGATGAATATTATATATTAAATACACGAATATTCAGCTAATTCGTTTAAAACTTTAATTAAACTGGCCATAGCTTTTACTTCCTGACTGTTATATGTTAGACCGAAAGCGGATGGTTAATGAACGTACCCCTTTACTAGTGAATGTACAGTACAGTACTGTACATCTTCACTAAAGTAATCGGTGAATCTATACTACAGAGTTATCTATACACATTCACTAGTAAAAGCATACTTTCGTTGCTCGTCATTAGGGAGCAGTGTAGAATATGTATATTTATTCACAGCAACGTTGCAATGTTTGGCTACTTTGCGCCAAACTGGGCCACCTTTTTTGAGTCTGGTGTAAAAAAAACTCATTTGGTACATTTACTATTTTGGTATATTTACTACATAAAGCATTTTCTCCTATCAACTCTGCCAGAGGAGTTGGACACTTTTAGGAAATACTACCTACAAGCATTTGACAATGCTGAGCACAGCTGCAGTTTATATACTGAAGCTTACTACACTCAGATGATGTTTTTAAATTTTCTATATGCGTGATTTCCAATACTCTGCGTTTTAATCGTTTGAGCTATTCATATTCATAAATATTTCGAAAGACTGTTCTTACGATCTGTTTAAAAATGGTTCAGTTTAGTTTTGCTACAGTCTCGAAACTGAAGACAGTTTCTATTAACTAGGCACAAAAGACGGTGTTTTCCTACAACTTTTTACAAGATCTCAATTTTTGGGTTCTTTCAAAAAAATTGATCGCTGAATGCGAAGCTCCCTCAGACCACACTGTTATTTTAAGAACGATTGCAACTGCCCAATCTTGAGGTACAAGACAAGACTTTTTCAAATGATCTTGCACTTTGGGATGCCAGACTATGAAGTGTAAATGCGAGAAGAATAACACTTCTGTCATAACTCTTCATGTTGTTCCAATAAATGAAAAATCAAGCAAAGAGCTGCGTAACTTCCGCAGCTGTTATAAGATTTTATTTAAAAAATAACTTTTATGTTATTAATCGTAATAAATAAAATTGTATTTGACGCCATCTGTTATGAGATTTTATTATAAAAACTTTTTATGTTATTAATTATTATAAAATGGCACGAAGCTTAATTTTCAGGGTAGCAATGAAATTTATAAAAAAAAAATTTCAATGCTAATAACGAGTAAAATGGTTAATAAGTTCGACCCCTGTCGAAATACGACATGTGACAACCCCTATCTTCCCACCTCCTCGACTTTTAATCAACAAAATTTAATAGTATCAATGCATCCGTACACACAAACCACCATGCCAAATTTTGTTTCTTAATTAATCTTTACCCCCATCATGAGATATTAAACGAAACAAATTCCAATACACATGGAATTATTTTCCTCTTTTTTTACTCTTTTGGGTTTAGGGATCTCAAAACATGGAAACTTTACACATTATTAGCATTTACAATTTCTTTTTATTTATAAAACTCATCACTACCATCAAAATTAAGCCTGTCTGCTATTTTATAATAATAATTATAATATATAAAGTTTTTTTATAATTAAGTATCATACTAGATGGCACCATACACAATTTTATTTATTATAATTAATAATATAAAAGTTATTTTTTAAATAAAATTTCATAACAGCCAGGAAAGTTGTGCAATTCTATTGAATTTTCTTCCACTCGTTTTTTCTACCATTTTTTTCTTGAAATAGTTTGTTCTCAAAACAGTAAAATCTTTTTAGAAGTAGTTACAGTATTACATCGATATCGACTAAAATATAATTTAAATTCAAAATATTAAGTTGTTTTTTAAATAGTAATTCCAAATTAATCATTTAACTTATAGAATAAAAATGTTATTTCGATAATATTTACGGAATTTTCTTTCTGTTTTATAGATGATAAATGGAATGTATTCAGTTTTCTCAACCGTCATCCAACTGAGTGGCGTTCTTGGAAAGAAGAATTGTCGAAGTGGAAATAAAACAGTTCACTAAGTATCGAAAGAAAGCGTTCATCTTCTACACTATAGAAAGAATTTACAACATTTAAATTGTGTTATGTGTATACATAGATGTTTCTGCGTTGTAGTATATATTTAGATTGACGCGCATGTAATGTACAGTACACCACGCATCAAGTAACGTCAAAAAAACAAGGAACACTGGCACAAAGAACACCTTAACCGTAACTTAGCTGCATTTATGCAGACTCGAGAGGAGAGAGAAATACCAGAAAAAATTCAACCTGTGCAACTTTCGAGGACAGTTTCTCTCTTTCGCATAAACTGCATCGCGAGTAGAAATTCTGATACGAAAAGTTCTCTTTCGCTTGTCTTTTCCTAATTTCGCGTCTGTATAAACGCAACCTTATGCAAATTTAAAAAATTTGGATGTCGTGAAACTGTAAAAATGCTACTGTAAACACGTGAATAAATTATGAACAGTTAGAGAGTTAATGTGAAATGATGTTTGATCTTGGCGACTAGTAGTACTTCATTTTGACTTCAATTCAGATGTACTTCTATCAAGTACAGTACATCTGAATAGAAACATTTCAACGCAGTTTACAATCAGGCAAGACCGTACGCAAGAAAAGTACGATAAGGCTGCGAATGACAGCAGGCCAGGAATTTTAGTCGTTACCTATTATATGAGATAATTCTACTTTCGCACATATACGACTATACAAGTAATGATTGTGTATATTTCATTGAATATGTGACAAATAAAATTCCTGTAATATGTAGATATAGAAAGTGCGTGTTTTTGCGTAGGTATTTTCTTATAGCACGAGTTATTGTACAAATGAAATATTTGTTGTAGCATTAAAGATATCATGATGATGAATATTGGCACATTTGTGCGTGTCCTGAAATGCATGAATTTCGAATTTTAAATTTCTGTCTAGAGATCGTTGAACACCGGTGCATTAATCACGAATATTAATAAGTGTTTTCCAATATTATGAAATCTATGTTTTTTAATTAAACATGATATATGTATCCTTTAACGTGTGGTTTGAGTTTTTGATATTGCAAAACGTTGTAAATAAATCATCGTGTACAATTACAAAGCCCATGGCCGTAAAATGTCAGTGAGGTAACGCTAGGGTGTCACAAATTCTATCAAAATGACCAGCTCCCATCGAAATTCACGCTTAATAACACTATAAATTATAAAATCTGGTGTTTAATTTACAGTACATTTCAACGTTAAAGTGATAACAAATTTTTTTAAACCAGGAAGAATGATACTCTCTTATAAATTAATCCAAAACGGAATCAAGATTTACCATGAATACCTAGAGTAGAGGTATTCATGTATTTACGTGTATACATCAGGTGTATACGAATTTATTGAGTAGTTTTCATTTGGACATATCTCACGTACTCTCTTGTTAAAGATAAACGCAGCGCTGAATGATAATTATAAATGCGTTTTGCTTTATGATTAAAAGTCTGAGATGCATAACCTACTTCTCAGGCACTTAAATTGCCATAAATTAAATATAAATAACGGGATAAAATTTACATGTTACTTTTATGTTGAAGTTCTAATATTAATTCTTTCCATAGACAGACTATAGGTAAGTGTGTCTAATTTTTTGACATTTCAGTTTATTTTAAAACATGTTTTTTCCTTCCATACATTTAAAATTTTATTAGTAATATTTAATTTTTATAAATGGAAATAAAATTCTAAAAAAAAAAAAAAATTGTTATATACGAAGTAACTGGCAACACTGAATGATTATTTATTTTCCCATGCTGGAAATTGACAGATATTTGTAGGAGACGGTGATGCTTGAGATGTAAAAAACAAAAAAAAAAAAAAAAAAAAANAAAAAAAAAAAAAAAAAAAAAAAAAAAAAAAAAAAAAAAAAAAAAAAAAAAAAAAAAAAAAAAAAAAAAAAAAAAAAAAAAAAAAAAAAAAAAAAAAAAAAAAAAAAAAAAAAAAAAAAAAAAAAAAAAAAAAAAAAAAAAAAAAAAAAAAAAAAAAAAAAAAAAAAAAAAAAAAAAAAAAAAAAAAAAAAAAAAAAAAAAAAAAAAAAAAAAAAAAAAAAAAAAAAAAAAAAAAAAAAAAAAAAAAAAAAAAAAAAAAAAAAAAAAAAAAAAAAAAAAAAAAAAAAAAAAAAAAAAAAAAAAAAAAAAAAAAAAAAAAAAAAAAAAAAAAAAAAAAAAAAAAAAAAAAAAAAAAAAAAAAAAAAAAAAAAAAAAAAAAAAAAAAAAAAAAAAAAAAAAAAAAAAAAAAAAAAAAAAAAAAAAAAAAAAAAAAAAAAAAAAAAAAAAAAAAAAAAAAAAAAAAAAAAAAAAAAAAAAAAAAAAAAAAAAAAAAAAAAAAAAAAAAAAAAAAAAAAAAAAAAAAAAAAAAAAAAAAAAAAAAAAAAAAAAAAAAAAAAAAAAAAAAAAAAAAAAAAAAAAAAAAAAAAAAAAAAAAAAAAAAAAAAAAAAAAAAAAAAAAAAAAAAAAAAAAAAAAAAAAAAAAAAAAAAAAAAAAAAAAAAAAAAAAAAAAAAAAAAAAAAAAAAAAAAAAAAAAAAAAAAAAAAAAAAAAAAAAAAAAAAAAAAAAAAAAAAAAAAAAAAAAAAAAAAAAAAAAAAAAAAAAAAAAAAAAAAAAAAAAAAAAAAAAAAAAAAAAAAAAAAAAAAAAAAAAAAAAAAAAAAAAAAAAAAAAAAAAAAAAAAAAAAAAAAAAAAAAAAAAAAAAAAAAAAAAAAAAAAAAAAAAAAAAAAAAAAAAAAAAAAAAAAAAAAAAAAAAAAAAAAAAAAAAAAAAAAAAAAAAAAAAAAAAAAAAAAAAAAAAAAAAAAAAAAAAAAAAAAAAAAAAAAAAAAAAAAAAAAAAAAAAAAAAAAAAAAAAAAAAAAAAAAAAAAAAAAAAAAAAAAAAAAAAAAAAAAAAAAAAAAAAAAAAAAAAAAAAAAAAAAAAAAAAAAAAAAAAAAAAAAAAAAAAAAAAAAAAAAAAAAAAAAAAAAAAAAAAAAAAAAAAAAAAAAAAAAAAAAAAAAAAAAAAAAAAAAAAAAAAAAAAAAAAAAAAAAAAAAAAAAAAAAAAAAAAAAAAAAAAAAAAAAAAAAAAAAAAAAAAAAAAAAAAAAAAAAAAAAGATAAACATGACACATTGGTCGGTGTTTACGTTAAGAGGTTTAGTTGCCTTTCTGTCTTTTATGAACATCGGAACGGCAATAAGATGTTTCATCGACGATGGCTTCATGAGAACAAAATTTTTCCGAGGTTCAAATGCAAGCACTGACATGGATTTTCAAAAAGGCAAAACAAATAAATAAATAAAGTAATTTTAATGATTTCAAATTTTATGGATGATTAAATTTACTTCTTTTTTTTTCAGGTGGGTTGGGTTTGGATCGATTGTTTGGATTTTGGTCTATTGCAAATGCTGTTATTTATCTACATTCTGCAGTTTTTTTACAGCATAAACAGTATGTATTTTTAAATTATTAATTATTATAATTTTTATATACAATGCGTTTGTTTATTAGTATGTACACAAAGATATCAGATAATTAAATAAAACTTTTGACAATTCAAGCCATTGTAGGTACAGATGCGGCTCTGAATGATTTAGTTGGCTCCCAACTGTTGGCGCACTCAGGGGGGCCAAGGGGCCCTGGCATCCTCAAAGTAAAAGGAATAAAAAAAGCTGGTAAATTTTCCAAAAATGTTTTCCCAATTAAAATTTTTTTACTTATATTATGTGGTGTCTTCTATTTCTGTGTTACTTATTAATTACCAATCGTAAGGTGGTAATTTTATTTGATTCGCATTAGAAAATTTATTATTCATTTGACTTGCTGCCCTGAAGGTTAAATCTTGAGTGTGCCACTGGTTCCAACAACTGGATTCGGAGCTGCAATTTCACCCATTGTAGATGACAGAAATTAAAATTTACATTTTGTTTTAAGTCTTNATTTTTAAATTTTTGTTTGTAGAAAAGGGCTAGCAGAATTACAATTTAATAAAAAGTAAAACACATCTGGATACGAGTCCAATTTTCTTGCCATGTCTAATCACCAGGAACAACTATTTCCATTGCAGAGACAACCTTTCTTTAGAGGCTATGCCTCTGCACAAACATGTAAAACAGTTTAAAATGTCCACAGGTGACAATCCCAACACAATTAAAAATATAATATTTGTTTGTAGAAAAGGGCTGGCAGAATTACAATTTAATAAAACATAAAACACATCTGGATAGGTTGTGCCTTTTTTCTATGTTCAAAAACGGCTAAAACAAATTAATAATAAAATATTAATTTATAAGAAACAGGAATATTGCATTTGTACAGTACGTAATTAATTAAAGCACGTTTTAATACGAGTAAAATTATTTCTAATACGTTAAAGCCCTTTTCATGGTTTGAAACACTTAAAGAAATGACATTCAATAAACTATAAATATTATTTTTGTCAGCCCTTAAGCTCTGCATTGTTGTCGTGACTGAAGAACATAAAATAGGAATCTACACATATCTCAAATTTTTATGTGTTTGTATCTACTTAAGTATATTCATAGAGGAAAAACAAATTACATAACGGAGTATATAGGATAAGAAATAATTCGTAAATAATGTTATAAAAAAAGTTCACGATAGCGTACGTAGTAAAAAAATAGCGTGTAAGAAAAATATATTTTACAAATAATACAGTAATTAAGTATCAACTGTTCGATATAGATGATCGTGAGGCAATACGTATTTTCCTATAATTTTAGGTCAATAGTTAGTGGAAAATAGCGAGAAAACGTTGGCAATATGCTGGAACAGCTTATCCTTCTTCCACAAGACTTTGTAATTTTACTAGTTCTTATTGTCACCATAATTCAAGCTAGTTACTGCAAAGTGTTGTACAGTACATACTGCTATTTCTTGAACACTGCACTTTGAACTGCAGAATCATTTAGTTACATCGTAATTCAGTTGCTAACGTAGATTAACAACATTTAAACATTACCTTTGCGTCTGAGGAAGAACAGATCGAGTCAAAAACAAACTATATTCTGTTTTAAGGGTGGATGGAATTCAGGAATTGCTCAATGAGCCCATAATTTATTTATTGAAATGGACAGTGACGAAGAAGTTGCAATTCTCATTTGTTAATTTTAATTTAATTCAAAACCAAACCAAGTTCTTCACCTTTTTAAAGAAAGTATTTCGTATTATATGCAAGTAATTTTGACTAATAATGTTTACAAGACTAAAGAACAATGTATTCATTTTCAAATTTCTATGTTTATCTTTTTCTGGTTTACAATTCTTAAAATTTTAAGTGTTCTGTTCTTCTCTGTCACTAAATTCAAGAGAGATTTAGTTCAAATAAATTAAATTAAATGAACTGAAACAATGACAATACACAAGCAATAATGTGTTTATGTTAATAGAAACTTATAATTAAAATCTATTTTAAAATAATTATAAAATAACAGTTCAAAGTTCAAGTTCAAGTTTACCTGTATTTGGGATAAAACGAAAACTTATGTTGAAATAAATACCTTTATTATAAATACAGGTATTTTTCAAAATACTTTGTATTGGGGTATTTCATAAATAAATTGTGTATTTTAAAAATATTTTATAGACTTGATACCCAAATACTTAGCATTCGTCAATGAAGTCTGTAACGTATGCAGAACAAATACACTTTATTGACTTTAGGATATATTCAGTTTTTCTCTACTTACGTCACATAATTTAGTATCTTATATATATTTATTAATAAATTATTAAAATTAATTATGTATAGAGATTAAAGCTACGCCGAAATTATATTAATTAATACACTTTATACGGTTTGAAACAATTGAAGATAGTAATAAAGTTACATTCAATAAATTCCTATTATTATCCTAAGAAACCTCGAGGATTGCATTGCTTTCGTGACAAACATACATAAATATAGTATCCTGGATATACGTAATGATTATTTTCTTGTTGTATTTAGAACAATATGTTCAGAGATGAAGGCCCACAACCATTCAATATACTGCACTGTCTGATGTGCATTATTCCTATAGAAAATTAGGTAAGTTGTCAAAAAACCAGTTTAATTTAGATAATAGATTTTTATAATTTGAAGTTTCCTAAAACTCAGTAAGCTATTGTATTATAATAAGTAAAATCAACTATGGGAATTAATATACTCTGCAATATTATACGAAACTGTATTTGTTTTACTGAAAATTTGCATTTAAAATCGACTTTAATGTTATTAGAATTTACATTTTATCCCAAATTTTATTTATTTAATCGAAATTTTCGACAGGAATATTCGCGAATCAAGTCTACAAAAAGTACAGAATAAATACATTTTATTAATTTTACTCTATATTTAATTATGTGTGCACAGCATATAAATGTCTTCTATGCTGTATATTTTATTATTATTTGCAGTTATATGTTTAAATATTATTAATAATTATGAATTTAGCTCTATACAAACGTCCACGGAATTTTTTCCTCTTGTGTATGAGATTTTTGAGTTCAGGGGATCTCAAAACATGGAGATTTGGAAGAGGGTCAAATTTGACCAGACTCCAATACTTCCCGTGGGATATACATAAAACGAAAAGTAAAATGGAGAGCGATATACGTTATCATTTTTGTATTGTATTTAAGGGAAAGTATTGAAATATATAACATATTGTAGTGTTATTCGTATAGAAAATTATGCAAATTTACACAATCGCAAGTTTAATTTAGAAAATTGCGAAAGATTACAATAAGTTTTACTTTATGAGAATATACAATTAACAGTGGAAATATCAGAAATTTCAAAATAATAATTTATTATTGCTTTTCTAATTTATTTTACCTTATAGCATTGAACGATGAGAGAATACTTCAATGTAAACTGAGTCGAAGTACGAAGTCTTAAATATGATAGAAGTAGAATAAAATAAATGAATATTCTCTGAATTATTAACCTACTGTTTAGGTAAGTGAAACGTTAATTATTTTAAGGATAATTACAAAGAGTTTTTACTATAATATTTTATTTATAATGTAGAAGAACAATGGAGACATATAAAGAACATGCACGATTTCTATTTGGTTAATATTAAATCGATTCATTCAAATTTGGGTATGACCAGCTTTCATTTTAACGTGTAAACATTATAGAAGTGTCAGAATGTTATACATTCAATTGATGTTTATTATTATAAATCATTATAAACAATTTTGCGAATATTCATTTGAAAATTCACGTTTATCTTATCTCTGCGTAACATATTTCACGTTATTTATTTCTCATTATGAAATTTTTAGCGTAGCGAAAACAGTAGAAGCAGTTCAACTAACAGACTTACCTTTAAAACGCTTATAAACAGAAATACTTTTCGTGTACAGATGTAAGTAAACTAATTTAACTAAAAGTACAGTACACCATGCAAACTGAAGTAACTAAATCGCAGGACACGTATTGCATTCGCTATTTAATGACCCCAATAATATCAGTAAAATCAATTTTCGCACTGGATTTCATTTTGCCATGCAGTTCATGCAACATAGGGTACTCAATGAGCAAGAAGCGATCCCTCTTGTATAAGATTTACGCCTCTGTGATAGAAGTAATAATGTGGTTTTTGGCTTTATATTGTTTTATTATAATGTTCAAAGATGATATCATGTGTTCTGCTTTCTATGTTATGCGATTTCCCTCAAATCAGCTGAAAGCATTATTATCATTTATATCTCTGTTCATGGCCATGCAGCTGACTATAGTAAACAGAAGGAAATTCACAATTCATTGTAGAATCAGTAGTTATAAAGGAGAAATGGAATGGGTAAAACAAAAAGAAATATACTTGTTAACAATTTTCGGTGTGTTTTTTGTAGTTTGCGTTATAAGTTATTTATTTTCTATGACGGCATATTTTTCAATATACCGCGAGAACAGAGATGCATTCGAAGCTTTTGCCTGCTCATTTTTAACTCAATTATGGTGGTTTTATACATGCGGTCAGACATGTTTGATTCTTACTTGCTGTATGACTACATTTGTTATTATAAGAAACAGATTGGTCCAATTATCTTCTAAACTGGTCGATGCAAGGAAACATCATCTGTATCTGAATGAATTCATAGAAAATTTGATCGAGAGTCATTTTGAAATATGGCAATTTTTACAACATATCAGTGACAGGTGGAATGTATATTTTCCACTTGTTTACATTTATTTTATGTATGCCTCCAGTTTTCAATTGTATGCGATAATTTTTATCGATATGATTGAAGAAACTCGAATCGTTTTAACAATACTATGCGTAATTTACCTATTGGGATCAGTTTTGACAGCCTGGGCATTATCAAATTTCTTTTCTCAGGTATGTTTTTCCATTATTTCTAGTACGAAAAACAAATTTAGACTACAAATAAAAATTATCTTTTGAATTGATTTTCAGTTCTATGACAATTTCATTTCTATTGGAAGATTTTCGGATGCAAATTTAAGTACGGAATATAAGTATAAAGTACGTGTTTTTCCTCGTTTGCGAAAAGTTGTGTTTATAAATTATTATAGACGAAGATATATTTATGCATTTTCTGTTTACAGATAATCGATTTTATGAAGAGATTCGAAGGAAGAGCTATAGGAATATCGATTGGAGGATTTTTCGTAATTAAAAGAGACTTTGTCGTAAGGGTGAGTAAAGTTAAGTAAAACAGCTTATATCACATTATTTTTTCGCAGTTTTTACGTATTGATGAATATTATATATTAAATACACGAATATTCAGCTAATTCGTTTAAAACTTTAATTAAACTGGTCATAGCTTTTACTTCCTGACTGTTATATGTTAGACCGAAAGCGGATGGTTAATGAACGTACCCCTTTACTAGTGAATGTACAGTACAGTACTGTACATCTTCACTAAAGTAATCGGTGAATCTATACTACAGAGTTATCTATACACATTCACTAGTAAAAGCATACTTTCGTTGCTCGTCATTAGGGAGCAGTGTAGAATATGTATATTTATTCACAGCAACGTTGCAATGTTTGGCTACTTTGCGCCAAACTGGGCCACCTTTTTTGAGTCTGGTGTAAAAAAAACTCATTTGGTACATTTACTATTTTGGTATATTTACTACATAAAGCATTTTCTCCTATCAACTCTGCCAGAGGAGTTGGACACTTTTAGGAAATACTACCTACAAGCATTTGACAATGCTGAGCACAGCTGCAGTTTATATACTGAAGCTTACTACACTCAGATGATGTTTTTAAATTTTCTATATGCGTGATTTCCAATACTCTGCGTTTTAATCGTTTGAGCTATTCATATTCATAAATATTTCGAAAGACTGTTCTTACGATCTGTTTAAAAATGGTTCAGTTTAGTTTTGCTACAGTCTCGAAACTGAAGACAGTTTCTATTAACTAGGCACAAAAGACGGTGTTTTCCTACAACTTTTTACAAGATCTCAATTTTTGGGTTCTTTCAAAAAAATTGATCGCTGAATGCGAAGCTCCCTCAGACCACACTGTTATTTTAAGAACGATTGCAACTGCCCAATCTTGAGGTACAGGACAAGACTTTTTCAAATGATCTTGCACTTTGGGATGCCAGACTATGAAGTGTAAATGCGAGAAGAATAACACTTCTGTCATAACTCTTCATGTTGTTCCAATAAATGAAAAATCAAGCAAAGAGCTGCGTAACTTCCGCAGCTGTTATAAGATTTTATTTAAAAAATAACTTTTATGTTATTAATCGTAATAAATAAAATTGTATTTGACGCCATCTGTTATGAGATTTTATTATAAAAACTTTTTATGTTATTAATTATTATAAAATGGCACGAAGCTTAATTTTCAGGGTAGCAATGAAATTTATAAAAAAAAAATTTCAATGCTAATAACGAGTAAAATGGTTAATAAGTTCGACCCCTGTCGAAATACGACATGTGACAACCCCTATCTTCCCACCTCCTCGACTTTTAATCAACAAAATTTAATAGTATCAATGCATCCGTACACACAAACCACCATGCCAAATTTTGTTTCTTAATTAATCTTTACCCCCATCATGAGATATTAAACGAAACAAATTCCAATACACATGGAATTATTTTCCTCTTTTTTTACTCTTTTGGGTTTAGGGATCTCAAAACATGGAAACTTTACACATTATTAGCATTTACAATTTCTTTTTATTTATAAAACTCATCACTACCATCAAAATTAAGCCTGTCTGCTATTTTATAATAATAATTATAATATATAAAGTTTTTTTATAATTAAGTATCATACTAGATGGCACCATACACAATTTTATTTATTATAATTAATAATATAAAAGTTATTTTTTAAATAAAATTTCATAACAGCCAGGAAAGTTGTGCAATTCTATTGAATTTTCTTCCACTCGTTTTTTCTACCATTTTTTTCTTGAAATAGTTTGTTCTCAAAACAGTAAAATCTTTTTAGAAGTAGTTACAGTATTACATCGATATCGACTAAAATATAATTTAAATTCAAAATATTAAGTTGTTTTTTAAATAGTAATTCCAAATTAATCATTTAACTTATAGAATAAAAATGTTATTTCGATAATATTTACGGAATTTTCTTTCTGTTTTATAGATGATAAATGGAATGTATTCAGTTTTCTCAACCGTCATCCAACTGAGTGGCGTTCTTGGAAAGAAGAATTGTCGAAGTGGAAATAAAACAGTTCACTAAGTATCGAAAGAAAGCGTTCATCTTCTACACTATAGAAAGAATTTACAACATTTAAATTGTGTTATGTGTATACATAGATGTTTCTGCGTTGTAGTATATATTTAGATTGACGCGCATGTAATGTACAGTACACCACGCATCAAGTAACGTCAAAAAAACAAGGAACACTGGCACAAAGAACACCTTAACCGTAACTTAGCTGCATTTATGCAGACTCGAGAGGAGAGAGAAATACCAGAAAAAATTCAACCTGTGCAACTTTCGAGGACAGTTTCTCTCTTTCGCATAAACTGCATCGCGAGTAGAAATTCTGATACGAAAAGTTCTCTTTCGCTTGTCTTTTCCTAATTTCGCGTCTGTATAAACGCAACCTTATGCAAATTTAAAAAATTTGGATGTCGTGAAACTGTAAAAATGCTACTGTAAACACGTGAATAAATTATGAACAGTTAGAGAGTTAATGTGAAATGATGTTTGATCTTGGCGACTAGTAGTACTTCATTTTGACTTCAATTCAGATGTACTTCTATCAAGTACAGTACATCTGAATAGAAACATTTCAACGCAGTTTACAATCAGGCAAGACCGTACGCAAGAAAAGTACGATAAGGCTGCGAATGACAGCAGGCCAGGAATTTTAGTCGTTACCTATTATATGAGATAATTCTACTTTCGCACATATACGACTATACAAGTAATGATTGTGTATATTTCATTGAATATGTGACAAATAAAATTCCTGTAATATGTAGATATAGAAAGTGCGTGTTTTTGCGTAGGTATTTTCTTATAGCACGAGTTATTGTACAAATGAAATATTTGTTGTAGCATTAAAGATATCATGATGATGAATATTGGCACATTTGTGCGTGTCCTGAAATGCATGAATTTCGAATTTTAAATTTCTGTCTAGAGATCGTTGAACACCGGTGCATTAATCACGAATATTAATAAGTGTTTTCCAATATTATGAAATCTATGTTTTTTAATTAAACATGATATATGTATCCTTTAACGTGTGGTTTGAGTTTTTGATATTGCAAAACGTTGTAAATAAATCATCGTGTACAATTACAAAGCCCATGGCCGTAAAATGTCAGTGAGGTAACGCTAGGGTGTCACAAATTCTATCAAAATGACCAGCTCCCATCGAAATTCACGCTTAATAACACTATAAATTATAAAATCTGGTGTTTAATTTACAGTACATTTCAACGTTAAAGTGATAACAAATTTTTTTAAACCAGGAAGAATGATACTCTCTTATAAATTAATCCAAAACGGAATCAAGATTTACCATGAATACCTAGAGTAGAGGTATTCATGTATTTACGTGTATACATCAGGTGTATACGAATTTATTGAGTAGTTTTCATTTGGACATATCTCACGTACTCTCTTGTTAAAGATAAACGCAGCGCTGAATGATAATTATAAATGCGTTTTGCTTTATGATTAAAAGTCTGAGATGCATAACCTACTTCTCAGGCACTTAAATTGCCATAAATTAAATATAAATAACGGGATAAAATTTACATGTTACTTTTATGTTGAAGTTCTAATATTAATTCTTTCCATAGACAGACTATAGGTAAGTGTGTCTAATTTTTTGACATTTCAGTTTATTTTAAAACATGTTTTTTCCTTCCATACATTTAAAATTTTATTAGTAATATTTAATTTTTATAAATGGAAATAAAATTCTAAAAAAAAAAAAAAATTGTTATATACGAAGTAACTGGCAACACTGAATGATTATTTATTTTCCCATGCTGGAAATTGACAGATATTTGTAGGAGACGGTGATGCTTGAGATGTAAAAAACAAAAAAAAAAAAAAAAAAAAATTTGGACACTTAAATATAGCATTTCTTACACTCGTAACAGGAAATTTATACACTCGTAAAAGCGGGGAGGGAGTAAAGGAAATGGTTTATTTTTAACAAATACGGCCGAAATTAATGGAATTTTCGTAATCCACAAGTAATTTATTATGCAATAAAAAAAACTTGAAATACGGCAAACATTTACATAACCGAACTCGATAAGCCAGTTTGAATAAAATTAACTTGTAAATGCATAAATTAGACCCGTTATTTGCCTTCTAACCAGCCAAATTCCTCTCATTTATTGATTTAAATTAATCATCCGGGTTAAGCAAAGATCGTTATCCTTAATAACTGTCAAAATATTAAATATTTACCGATTTTATTATACAGATTTTGCAATTTTNATATCGGATAATTAAATAAAACTTTTGACAATTCAAGCCATTGTAGGTACAGATGCGGCTCTGAATGATTTAGTTGGCTCCCAACTGTTGGCGCACTCAGGGGGGCCAAGGGGCCCTGGCATCCTCAAAGTAAAAGGAATAAAAAAAGCTGGTAAATTTTCCAAAAATGTTTTCCCAATTAAAATTTTTTTACTTATATTATGTGGTGTCTTCTATTTCTGTGTTACTTATTAATTACCAATCGTAAGGTGGTAATTTTATTTGATTCGCATTAGAAAATTTATTATTCATTTGACTTGCTGCCCTGAAGGTTAAATCTTGAGTGTGCCACTGGTTCCAACAACTGGATTCGGAGCTGCAATTTCACCCATTGTAGATGACAGAAATTAAAATTTACATTTTGTTTTAAGTCTTTAAAATTTATAAATATTTTATTTCTTACATTATTTTTCAATAACTTACTTCTTACTAAAAAAAGTGAGAGAGTGTTAAGCGATAACCTTATTAAAATTATATAATTGAATATATACAAAATTTATATAATTAAAAAAATTTATATATATGTTTTTTTTATAAGTTTTCTCTGTTAGAATCCTTCATTTGTATCTGTCAGAAAATATTTTATATAAATTATTCTTATTGTAATATTTACTGCAATTATAATAATTTGAAGGGAAATTTTTTGTTTAGTACATGTTATTTTCAGTAGTATTTATACCATATTTCCAAAAGCATTTATTGCAACTGGTATATCAAAAATTAATACTTCTTATACTTAAAATTAATACTGTCTTTGTCATTTCAAAAATTAATAGCAAAATCATAACTAATTAGTTAGATTTTTGTCATTATTTCATCAGATTGTTTAGATATTTGTACTAAATATGAACAAAACAATATAAAAAAAGAAATAGAAGAAACTAAATTGTCTTCATTTTCATCATATTCAATCACCAGGAACAAAAATAGTCTTCCTTTGAAGAGATAACCTCATTAGAAGCATAGGCTTTAATAAAATAAAGATATATACATAATTAAAATTATGTTCATATTTTTAAAGTTTTTTGGCTTATCATCAGTGAACTTTTTAAATGTTTTAAATAATTTTGCAAATGTATAGTCCCTAATAAAATGTAATCTCTGTGAAGGAAGATTGCTTTTGTTCCTGGTGATTGGATGTGATGGAAATGAAGATGTCTTAGTTTCTATTTTTTTTATATTGTGAATGTACCATCTGTCATTTTAATTGAAAATATGAATAAAACATTTTATTGTGATGATATACAGTATAATAAAATATGTAATCAAAAATAAAATGTAAATTAGATATTATAAAATAATACAACTGCTTCTAGAATACTTCCTTATGCACTTGATTTAAGGTTGTAAATATATTTCTTTAAAACAAAGAAATTTTACAATTAATCTACTTTCTTCAATGAAATACTAATTTAATTCATTAAAATTCTATTTTTTGTATATTAAAAATAATTAGCAGAAAGAATATGCCTTTGAAATTCCTGCAAATCAGATTTATTCAAACAAATGTTTTTAGCCATAATTTAAAGGTCTTCCTCAGGTTCTTAATAGAACATCAATACATAAAAATATGAAAATAATAATAATTTCAAATTACAAAATGTTAATATAATTTAAAACCATTAAAATATACAAATATATATAAAATTTTAATATAATAATTAAAAAATAAATATTAAACATTTTATCATTGTTATTTAAAAGATGGAACAACCAGGCTACATGGGACAATGTATTCACTAACATCAGGATTTATTAGACAACTCCAAATCAATGTAATGTTTAAAATATTATCTTCCTTACAAATTTACATCACATTTGGAGCCTCCAATAAATCTGGCATTTGTGAATCATTGTTATTTTAAACTCATGTAGATTAAATATTTATAAAATTTGATATTGATTTTTATTGCAAAATTTGTTGACAGAATTACTAAAATTACCATATTTTTTGTATTACTTATCAGTGAACATGTGCATGCTATTAATTCTTAGGC
The DNA here is from genome assembly GCF_000671375.1 of Centruroides sculpturatus. Classification (NCBI taxonomy): domain Eukaryota; kingdom Metazoa; phylum Arthropoda; class Arachnida; order Scorpiones; family Buthidae; genus Centruroides; species Centruroides sculpturatus. The sequence continues at coordinate 368,747 of NW_019384796.1, read as the reverse complement.
ATTTGTGTCCTTATTATACAATTTTATTATTTAAATGTCTACTAGGACAGATCATATTATTAGGATTTATTATACCAGTGTCCAAGTCCTGCAAAATGAGGAAATGTATCCAGAATAAAGGTATAACCAGACTTGGACAAAAGGTATAATATTTGGACACTGGTATAATAAGTCCTAATAATATGATCTGTTCTAGTAGACACTTAAATAATAAAAATGTGCATGCTATGTTTAATTATCTCATTATAACTTCACTGTCTGAATAAATTATATAGCAGAATAGTCTTGCATAATCTGAAGTATTCAGATGCTATAAATGATCACTGGTATGCCAACATTTCGTCAGTTCATATGCAAAATCTATAATGCACTAACTAACGTTTATGTTATATGAAAATATTAATAAATGTATATTATATTAGCAAAGATGCACATGGTTCATAATTACATTTATTTTATACTTACAAATATAACTTATACTTTGTTCTTATTTCAGAATTTTATCTCTGACAGTATGTTCCTTAGTGGTTTATTTAGCTTATTTTCTAGTCGAAGCTTACATTTATAAAACTTTGGCAATAAATGGTGCTGCATTATTTCCTGTAACAGTTAGTGGTATGTATGAAACAATAATTTCTATAAAATGCTTATTTTAATTTAATTTGTAATTTATATTGTTTAACTTAAGTTAATTTGAAATATTTAAATTAATATCATTGTTATAGTTATTATTTTGATATACACTATCCTATTATTGATATCCAGTTATTCACTGGTTTATAAGTAATCTTTTCTTATTGAAAAACAAGTAGCAGAGTAAAACTTTTTCTCTACATTGTAGTCTCTAATTTTTTTTGAAATTTTCACATTGTGTTTTTGTATTTTATTAATCATTTCCTTAGTCATTCTTCAAAATAGTAACCATTTTAACTGTGTTTTGGAAATCATTTTTTGTTTTTTATTTTGATGTTCATTTTATCCTAAGGACTACTTTAAAAGTCTGGGTTGTAAATTGACTATTTACTTTTTGGACATTTCAAATTTCCAATGCAGTCTGTTACAACATAATTTATAAGATATGGTGTTTAGTTCTGTTGATAATGGTATAGGCCATTTTCAAAAATATCAATCAAGAAAATGTTCTGAATTGTTTTAAAGTTTTCTGCTTCTGAAATTTATCTTGAAAAAACTATAATGAGAAGATAATTAAATCTTGTGGATAATAAAGAAATTAAATAACATCTTGAAGTATTGAATTTAAGAATAATTTATATTCACGTGCTAAAACAGTGTTAAAATTATCAGATTATAAATATTTGATTTAATTTTAGAATCGTAATTAATTTTTAACTAACATTACAATGTTCTTTCTTCTAAGTAACATGGTGTGTTTTCAGAGACTGCTTAGTTTAATTTGTATTTAAAATTGTAACATTTGAATTAAGAGGATTTATTCAATTTGAAAGAGAAGAATATACATTAGTACTACAAAATAAGATTAATTTTTGAGCACCTTTGAACTCCAATAAAGTAATTTATTTCTGAAACTAACATTTTCAACTGTTAAATTAATTAAAGTATCTATAACTGTGAGGCAGATAAGCCCTTACTATTATCTGCCTCACAGTTATAGATTTTTAAATTAATTTAATTATACTTAGGGCTAAAAGCAATTTCTGTAATTTTCAACTGTGTTTAACAACAATCATAAGGTTAATTTGATTGATTCGAACATTAGACTCAAAATGGAAAATTTAAATTTGCATAAATATTAAAAAAATGATTGGTGATGGTATGTATTACATTACAAATGGAATTTATAAAGTGCTTGACAATAAACATTTAATTAAAATACCCTGTTAATGTGCTGCCAGGGGTAGAATGTCTACACATGGAGATTATGATTGTCCTAAGATTGAGATTCTTCATAGTCAGATTTTCAGGCATTGAAGATTGTTTCCAGATTCTTATAATTGATTGCTTTGGACTTTAATGAGGCCTTATAAGTTTCTAATTTTTTAGATGTTTCAATTTGATAAGGTCCTACTTTGGTATTAGCTTGATGTTTTTAGTGGCAGAAGCAGCTAAGGCCATGATGTCTTCCAATTGCTTATAAATGCACAGTTCTTAATACTCACTGTGAGGGATTGCATAGTTGCTCCAATATGTACTAATTCTTTGTTAAATCTATTATTTGTGATGGGGATGCACTCCAAGGAGGCATTTCCTATCTGGGGATACTAGGCATTTCTCAGTAGACTGTATACTGTTCTATTCCTTCTATACACAGTTTATACCTAAAATTTTATATCTTTGGCATAACCTTTTATATCTTTGGAATAACATAAAAATTTCTTATGAAGAATTTTTTGTTATTTTAACTTATACGAGCAGTGGTGATATTCGAAATAATTGACAAAGGGATCGCTAACAGAAAATTTTTCCTTAAACACCTTAAACCCCAAGCCCGAGATATCTCGGGCAAGTTACATAGCATTACATAAAACTCGGGCGTTTGGACCCACTAAAAGTTTTTGGTTTTTTGTATTTTTGGAATGTTTTTTAAGTCTCCAAATTTTTTCAAAAATTTTTTCCCGCGCGAAAAAATTTATCACGATTTTAATTTACCTTTAATGACGCACGATTTACGCTTAATTGCTTTTTAATTGTTTTTTAAATGGAGTTTGATATCAAATTTCATTCATCGTTCTAAAGTTGTAGTGCACAAATTTTCCTTCGGTAAGTTATTTAAAGCTAGTTTCTGATGTCAAAAACGACCTCCGATAGTTTTTAAATTTTTTTAATTAATAGATTTTATTATATATAAGTTTAATTAAGTCGGGGGGTCAGAAATCGCAATAAAATTTTTAATTTTTTAAAAATATACGACCAGCTAGTATTTACCCTACTATAAACCCATAGCCTCCCGAGACTTCTATGAGAACGTCCCGGGAAATCCAACTCCAGCTATGATCAAGGTCATCCAGCTGTTTAAACAATGACACATCAGCGTCAGATTTCACAGAAAGACAAGACAAAGGAAAATAAAATCTGAAGCTTTTTCTTCAGAATTAACGCATTTTTTTCGTTTTTTCAGTTTTAAGTATTTTTTATGTTTAATTACATTAATATCAAAAATTGCTAGAGTTCCAAGGAGTTAACTGCTTTCCCTATGACTTTTTCTCAAGAAAAAACTTTTCTAAATTTTATCATTAGGTATTATTATAATAATAGACAGATGTCATCGTTTCTCGAAATACAATGTCTTTTTTATTTCGCTGTCGATAGCCCGACACGTGTTCCGCAGCCATTTTGTATTTTCTCGCGCGCATGGGATTGTGGGATCCCTCGTATGACTGGACTTAGTTTCAAGAACTCTCTTGAGTTGATCGCGATTAAGGCTGCGCACACACTAGGCGTTTTTAAACGCCTAATGTGTACGCGTGTTTTAAAGAACCAAGAGTTCTACATAGGCATACATACTCAAATGCGTGCTTTTAGCCAAGCACGTGTTAAACGCGCATTTATAGATTTTTCTTAAAACGCGCGTTTTTCGAGCGCTTTAGTAGAACTTTTGGTTCTTTAAAACGCGCGTTTAAAAACGCCTAGTGTGTACGCAGCCTAAATCTCGTTTCAGTCGAGATTGAAACGGTTGATGGAGGTTATATTCGAACGGCGTACAAGGGGAACATAGTGAACAGGGTATAAGGCTCTAGTTTAGTAGTGTTACAGAGTATAATACGTATATTTTAATATATTTTTAAAAGAAACAAAACCGCTGAGAAATGTTACGTGTGTTTAACAACGGGTTCGGAAAACTTTGAAAATGTTAACAACGGGTTCGGCCGAACCTGTGCGAACCCGCTGAATATCACCACTGTATACGAGGGTCATTCTAAAAGAAAAGAACTTTTTGATCTGACAAGCTGTTCAGTTCTCCCACACCCTCAACTGCTGCATCATGAACCTTCCCATGCTTTCACGCCAGTCTGATGTTAACAGTGAGCCACAACAATTGTTTACTGTTTACGGTGTGATTTTGAAATGTGTGACAAAATTAAAGATTCCACCAAGTGTGAGGTTTGTAGTGTAATACTCTTTTTGAATGCGAAAAAAGTCCACCCTATCGAAATTTACAGACAGATAACTGAGGTTTATGGTAATGTGATGAATGAAGCTACAGTTTGAAACAAACGGTAGGGATTGTTGTCCAGAGGCATCGTGCTTCTTCAGGATAATGCACGTTCGCATGCTGCTGCGTTGACGAAGAACTTGCTTCAGCAGTTTAAGTGGGAAGTTTTTGAACATCCTTCTTATAATCCGGACTAGGCTCCGAGTGATTACATCTTTTTCCAAAATTGAAGGATTTTTTAGCTTGGAATCACTATGGAAGTGACAACGAACTGAAAGAGGCCGTTAATGACTGGTTCAAGAACTTGGCGGTAACTGAATGTGCAGAAGGCATAGAAAAGCTGATGATACACTATGACAAATACTTAAATTTGTATGGCGACTATGTAGAAATATAGCTAAGATATCATATGTGTTGTAAAATAAGTTTTGTTTCATTATCTTAAATAAAAATATCTAGAGAAACAAACATTCTTTACTTTTAGAATGACCCTCGTAGAATTATTGCAGAATTATGTATGATGTATGGTTTGAGATATAAAAAAAGTTTATGAAACTTTTATAATGCATTGTTTAAAATACTATAAAACACATGTTTTTGTTATATTTATATCTAATTCTTTTAGCTAAAAGTGTAGTTTTAATAAGAAGAGCAATATCTTAATGAAAATTAACCTTAAAATAACAAAAGTACTTGCTACATGTATTTTTGTTATTTTATGGTTAATTTTATTTAAAACATTGTTCCTGTCATTAAAACTGTGTTTTTTGTGATTTACACAAAATGCAGGAAATTTATTATTTACTTGATTTTTTTAATTTAAAAAAATTACAAAAACTATATAAGTAATAGTAAATCATAATNATTGTGTTTTTGTATTTTATTAATCATTTCCTTAGTCATTCTTCAAAATAGTAACCATTTTAACTGTGTTTTGGAAATCATTTTTTGTTTTTTATTTTGATGTTCATTTTATCCTAAGGACTACTTTAAAAGTCTGGGTTGTAAATTGACTATTTACTTTTTGGACATTTCAAATTTCCAATGCAGTCTGTTACAACATAATTTATAAGATATGGTGTTTAGTTCTGTTGATAATGGTATAGGCCATTTTCAAAAATATCAATCAAGAAAATGTTCTGAATTGTTTTAAAGTTTTCTGCTTCTGAAATTTATCTTGAAAAAACTATAATGAGAAGATAATTAAATCTTGTGGATAATAAAGAAATTAAATAACATCTTGAAGTATTGAATTTAAGAATAATTTATATTCACGTGCTAAAACAGTGTTAAAATTATCAGATTATAAATATTTGATTTAATTTTAGAATCGTAATTAATTTTTAACTAACATTACAATGTCTTTCTTCTAAGTAACATGGTGTGTTTTCAGAGACTGCTTAGTTTAATTTGTATTTAAAATTGTAACATTTGAATTAAGAGGATTTATTCAATTTGAAAGAGAAGAATATACATTAGTACTACAAAATAAGATTAATTTTTGAGCACCTTTGAACTCCAATAAAGTAATTTATTTCTGAAACTAACATTTTCAACTGTTAAATTAATTAAAGTATCTATAACTGTGAGGCAGATAAGCCCTTACTATTATCTGCCTCACAGTTATAGATTTTTAAATTAATTTAATTTACTTAGGGCTACTGCAATTATAATAATTTGAAGGGAAATTTTTTGTTTAGTACATGTTATTTTCAGTAGTATTTATACCATATTTCCAAAAGCATTTATTGCAACTGGTATATCAAAAATTAATACTTCTTATACTTAAAATTAATACTGTCTTTGTCATTTCAAAAATTATTAGCAAAATCATAACTAATTAGTTAGATTTTTGTCATTATTTCATCAGATTGTTTAGATATTTGTACTAAATATGAACAAAACAATATAAAAAAAGAAATAGAAGAAACTAAATTGTCTTCATTTTCATCATATTCAATCACCAGGAACAAAAATAGTCTTCCTTTGAAGAGATAACCTCATTAGAAGCATAGGCTTTAATAAAATAAAGATATATACATAATTAAAATTATGTTCATATTTTTAAAGTTTTTTGGCTTATCATCAGTGAACTTTTTAAATGTTTTAAATAATTTTGCAAATGTATAGTCCCTAATAAAATGTAATCTCTGTGAAGGAAGATTGCTTTTGTTCCTGGTGATTGGATGTGATGGAAATGAAGATGTCTTAGTTTCTATTTTTTTTATATTGTGAATGTACCATCTGTCATTTTAATTGAAAATATGAATAAAACATTTTATTGTGATGATATACAGTATAATAAAATATGTAATCAAAAATAAAATGTAAATTAGATATTATAAAATAATACAACTGCTTCTAGAATACTTCCTTATGCACTTGATTTAAGGTTGTAAATATATTTCTTTAAAACAGAAATTTTACAATTAATCTACTTTCTTCAATGAAATACTAATTTAATTCATTAAAATTCTATTTTTTGTATATTAAAAATAATTAGCAGAAAGAATATGCCTTTGAAATTCCTGCAAATCAGATTTATTCAAACAAATGTTTTTAGCCATAATTTAAAGGTCTTCCTCAGGTTCTTAATAGAACATCAATACATAAAAATATGAAAATAATAATAATTTCAAATTACAAAATGTTAATATAATTTAAAACCATTAAAATATACAAATATATATAAAATTTTAATATAATAATTAAAAAATAAATATTAAACATTTTATCATTGTTATTTAAAAGATGGAACAACCAGGCTACATGGGACAATGTATTCACTAACATCAGGATTTATTAGACAACTCCAAATCAATGTAATGTTTAAAATATTATCTTCCTTACAAATTTACATCACATTTGGAGCCTCCAATAAATCTGGCATTTGTGAATCATTGTTATTTTAAACTCATGTAGATTAAATATTTATAAAATTTGATATTGATTTTTATTGCAAAATTTGTTGACAGAATTACTAAAATTACCATATTTTTTGTATTACTTATCAGTGAACATGTGCATGCTATTAATTCTTAGGCATTTGTGTCCTTATTATACAATTTTATTATTTAAATGTCTACTAGGACAGATCATATTATTAGGATTTATTATACCAGTGTCCAAGTCCTGCAAAATGAGGAAATGTATCCAGAATAAAGGTATAACCAGACTTGGACAAAAGGTATAATATTTGGACACTGGTATAATAAGTCCTAATAATATGATCTGTTCTAGTAGACACTTAAATAATAAAAATGTGCATGCTATGTTTAATTATCTCATTATAACTTCACTGTCTGAATAAATTATATAGCAGAATAGTCTTGCATAATCTGAAGTATTCAGATGCTATAAATGATCACTGGTATGCCAACATTTCGTCAGTTCATATGCAAAATCTATAATGCACTAACTAACGTTTATGTTATATGAAAATATTAATAAATGTATATTATATTAGCAAAGATGCACATGGTTCATAATTACATTTATTTTATACTTACAAATATAACTTATACTTTGTTCTTATTTCAGAATTTTATCTCTGACAGTATGTTCCTTAGTGGTTTATTTAGCTTATTTTCTAGTCGAAGCTTACATTTATAAAACTTTGGCAATAAATGGTGCTGCATTATTTCCTGTAACAGTTAGTGGTATGTATGAAACAATAATTTCTATAAAATGCTTATTTTAATTTAATTTGTAATTTATATTGTTTAACTTAAGTTAATTTGAAATATTTAAATTAATATCATTGTTATAGTTATTATTTTGATATACACTATCCTATTATTGATATCCAGTTATTCACTGGTTTATAAGTAATCTTTTCTTATTGAAAAACAAGTAGCAGAGTAAAACTTTTTCTCTACATTGTAGTCTCTAATTTTTTTTGAAATTTTCACATTGTGTTTCTGTATTTTATTAATCATTTCCTTAGTCATTCTTCAAAATAGTAACCATTTTAACTGTGTTTTGGAAATCATTTTTTGTTTTTTATTTTGATGTTCATTTTATCCTAAGGACTACTTTAAAAGTCTGGGTTGTAAATTGACTATTTACTTTTTGGACATTTCAAATTTCCAATGCAGTCTGTTACAACATAATTTATAAGATATGGTGTTTAGTTCTGTTGATAATGGTATAGGCCATTTTCAAAAATATCAATCAAGAAAATGTTCTGAATTGTTTTAAAGTTTTCTGCTTCTGAAATTTATCTTGAAAAAACTATAATGAGAAGATAATTAAATCTTGTGGATAATAAAGAAATTAAATAACATCTTGAAGTATTGAATTTAAGAATAATTTATATTCACGTGCTAAAACAGTGTTAAAATTATCAGATTATAAATATTTGATTTAATTTTAGAATCGTAATTAATTTTTAACTAACATTACAATGTTCTTTCTTCTAAGTAACATGGTGTGTTTTCAGAGACTGCTTAGTTTAATTTGTATTTAAAATTGTAACATTTGAATTAAGAGGATTTATTCAATTTGAAAGAGAAGAATATACATTAGTACTACAAAATAAGATTAATTTTTGAGCACCTTTGAACTCCAATAAAGTAATTTATTTCTGAAACTAACATTTTCAACTGTTAAATTAATTAAAGTATCTATAACTGTGAGGCAGATAAGCCCTTACTATTATCTGCCTCACAGTTATAGATTTTTAAATTAATTTAATTTACTTAGGGCTAAAAGCAATTTCTGTAATTTTCAACTGTGTTTAACAACAATCATAAGGTTAATTTGATTGATTCGAACATTAGACTCAAAATGGAAAATTTAAATTTGCATAAATATTAAAAAAATGATTGGTGATGGTATGTATTACATTACAAATGGAATTTATAAAGTGCTTGACAATAAACATTTAATTAAAATACCCTGTTAATGTGCTGCCAGGGGTAGAATGTCTACACATGGAGATTATGATTGTCCTAAGATTGAGATTCTTCATAGTCAGATTTTCAGGCATTGAAGATTGTTTCCAGATTCTTATAATTGATTGCTTTGGACTTTAATGAGGCCTTATAAGTTTCTAATTTTTTAGATGTTTCAATTTGATAAGGTCCTACTTTGGTATTAGCTTGATGTTTTTAGTGGCAGAAGCAGCTAAGGCCATGATGTCTTCCAATTGCTTATAAATGCACAGTTCTTAATACTCACTGTGAGGGATTGCATAGTTGCTCCAATATGTACTAATTCTTTGTTAAATCTATTATTTGTGATGGGGATGCACTCCAAGGAGGCATTTCCTATCTGGGGATACTAGGCATTTCTCAGTAGACTGTATACTGTTCTATTCCTTCTATACACAGTTTATAC
>NW_019384796.1:335582-357380 GCF_000671375.1 Centruroides sculpturatus | reverse complement strand
GTTTAAAGCACATAAAATCATATTATAATATATACATTTACAAGTATATACTGTATTTACAGTACAGTACGTGCATTCGTAAATTTAAATTACTTTTTTATGTACTGTACTATATTAAAAACTAAAATTTATTTGTTTGTAAGCTTAAAATAGATTTTTATTAACCATATATTATTAAAAATGCATTAATAGATAAAATACAGAACCGGGAATGGTAATTTATGGTTTAGCCTAGTGATAAGTAGATTCGGAGACAAGTAAATTCGACTTACGTTGTTCTCCTGGAACCAATTACCGACGTAAGGCGAGGTATACCTGTATTAATATTTTATAATTATATAAAATGTTAATATAATTTTTTTTCTTCGGTGTCATATATTTTTCTTAATTTTTTAAATTTTATTGTTGCATTCATTTGAAAAACTTTTAATTATATAAAGAAATTTTTGTTGTAAGAAATTTTTTATTAATAATTTTACTTTAATTCTTACAATTCATGCCACTTCCCAAAATATAATAACCAGCACTTTGACTTATTACACAATTACCAAACAAAAACATTTCAATGAAATTTGTTATTAGAAGTAAAATTTTAATTACATTTATAATCATTATAAACACATTAGACAATTATGGTGTATTTAATATATTCATTTAATATTGGTTGAAATTTCAAGAACAATATGTCAATTGAAATAATTTTGTTATTCATTATTAATGATAAGGAGAAATAATATTCATTTACTTTTTTTAATGTATATGATTTGTTGTATAAAAATTGTATAAGTGCTATTTCAGTTATTTAATAGTTGTTTTTGATGCAACTGTTATTTTTTAAAAACAATAATATTGCTTAGAAAATGAAATAAAATATTATTATAAAATCCACATTATTATAAAAAAGTAAGTCTATTCTCTAACTAAACTGAAAATATCTTGTCAAATTTATTATTTTTTTCAATTATGATTCTTTTGCAGATTAAATAAATTTATCACAGAAACAAATATGGTTAATTTGTCATTTTGTTTTGCATTTTATCATTTTTTTTTTCATATCTTCTACATCAGTGTTTTTCAACCTGTGATTAGTGACCCCCAGGGGGTTGCAAAGTCTTACACAGGGGTCGCGGATGAAAGAAAAAGACAAGTGTTTGTATGTCCTACACTACAATAAAAAAATCTAGAATTTCAGTGAGAAGGCTGTGCCTGTTTATTTTACAGTACAATTGGTTTTTCGATTGATATTTAAAGAAAGAAAATTAAATATGTAGTTTTTAAAATCACTGATATAGTTTTAATATGGCCCTGGGGGGGTTGCCAGAATTTTTTAACTTGTAAAGGGGTCGCATATTCAAGAAGGTTGAAAAACACTGTTCTACATAATACTCGCTTTTGTTTTATGTAGAGTCAGTGTTATAACTATCTTTTCATTGTCCTGTGCAAGGGTTTATTTTAGGGGGGAAAAAATAACAATGAAACAATTATTTATAAATAATATTTATGTACACAAGAAATATACAAGATCATTCATGTATTTATAAATGAAAATAATATTATAGTATACTTGGCAATTTTTGTCAGTTCCATTTTAGGGCCCCCTTCTTTTGTCTTGTGCCCGAGCATTTGTTGCACCTGTCGAGTTATAGCATTGTATATACAGTAGTTATAATTTTGTTGAATTACATTCTAAATATAATAAACTGTATATTTGTGATATTACATTCTATCTGTATATTATATTCTATCTGTTTAAAGAATTATTCTTTAAAATTATTCTCTTGAAGCTATGCTAAGAGGAGGTCAAAGAACACAAAGTGTTTTCTAATATATGTTTATTAAACACAAACATAAAAAATAGACACAGTTCAAGGTTACAAACATCAATACTTGCAACAAAAATTAATTCAAATTAGTTCCTCTTTCCCTTAACACCATAACTTGTTTTATTTGTTTTTTTTTTTTACAATTATTTTCTTGAAAATTACCACTCACTTCTTTGTTCATTGCCATAATCATTAACCTTTTACATATCCAGTCAAATTCTTATTCTAAGTGGAAGGGTGTTATCTTAACTTGTTTTTATGAAAATTTGTTGCCTTTTGCTTATTTTGTGACCACTGGTAATTTTTTAAACAGTATTAGATGAAATGCAACGTTCACAAACTTCCATAATTCAGAATTCATTTTATGAAATAAAATAAATACTTTAACAATTAAATCATATTCATTTATATATTTTTCAATATTTATTTTCTGTCAATTAATAATAATTATCATAAATATATTGCTTTTAATTGTATCTAATAATTTTTTAATTGTGTTTTTAGTGATGGTTCTTGTTTGGTTGGTGGTGAGTTACAGATACTTTGATCAGGCAGCAATGGACGAAATTGATGAAAATGAATTGCTACTCAAAAAATTACCAAGGAAATGGGATAAAAAAATTAAATGATTAATATATATAATTATTTTATATATATTTATTAATTTTATAGGAAAATTATTTCTTTAGAAAATATTATGTATGAAAGAAGCTGGATGGTCTTATATAGAAAGAAAGCTGATTTATTATTAATGAGAATAATTAAAGAAATAATTAGTTTTTCTTTCTTCATAATGGTTGACTGCATGATAAAATTTCCCAGCACAAAAAATTAGCCTTCTGTTATCATGTAGTCATCTTTTAGAATATTATAGAATGCACCTAAGTCAGCAGGCTTGAGGACCAAACAACATATGCTGTTGTTTGCAGATTCTTATGTGATGATGGTTATGGATTTCTTTGATTTAGAGTTGAAATAAGGATATGCTTTAGCTACTTCGATGTGACTTTCTTATTTTTGCATATAATGCAATCAAAGTTTGTTGTAAAATGTCATTAAATAGCTGAAATATGAGTTGATTTATCTTTGCAATTATGAATGATTTGCCTTGGCAGGCTTGCCAGCTTTGGGTGAACATGATTTGCCTGCGAAGGCAAATCATGTTCACCCAAATTGGTTTGAAAAGTCATTTCTTTTAAATCATGTGGAAAAATGATTATTTTTTGCATTGATTATGAGATCATTGGATATTACATAATATTTATTTATCATAAACAATGATAAATAAATATGTACTGTACCTATACAGAAATCTCATGTTTTCAATGATAAAGGTATGGTACAAACTGTTTGTGTATGTACTGAGTAATTTTTATGTTTATATTTAAATAATTTTAATGTCCACATTGTTTTCAGTCAGTAAAGTATGTAAGTTTATTTTCAATCATTAAAAAGTATTTTCAGTAAGGAATTTTAGACTTTAATTTCAATATTTTACTAATTTCAGTTTATCCGTATTTTCAGTAATCTGGGTTGGATCTGCTTGCATTTGATCCCAATAAACAGGTCTTAACTGTATATACAGATTATAAATGCATGTATCCTTTACATTTATTGTTTTTTCTATTCTATAACCAGCTACTATTATTCAATAATTCTTCTGGGATGAAATGATGATTGAACAGCATAAACTGTTATGATCAGTCTTGTGTTGATCTTAATGTTATATATTTTTATGAATGATCAACAGCAAGCATTATTATTTATACATGTAGATTCTCATTTTAACATTTCAATGTGAAACATTTTCATTTGTATGAGTTGCATTCAACATGGGTTCAGCAGTGCATTTTCTAATATTTTGAAAAGATCAGATTTTACTTGTGATTAGAAAAATCAGATATGTTTTTAATGTTTCAGTTATTGAAATTAAATTGTTAAGACAAAAACGGTGTATTTGTATATAGTTAAAGTGTAATACTTTCTTATATCTGTTTCTGGCATGAAATAAGCAATAATTTAAAAGTTTCAATGTTGTTATATACAAAAATAACTTATCTCCAAACCTATAACCGATGTGAAAGAATTTCAATCGCAAACGTTTTCGGACACCACTGTATCCTTCTTCAGGCAATGTTCTATTCGTAACACATCGTTACTGCCCGTTGTCTTTGGAACGCCTTTCAAAAATGTTCTTATTTCGAGTTCCGTTGGGCATCACGCGCTTTTTCAAACCGAAATCTCAGTATCCACGTAACGATCTTTTATTCGTACGATAGAATTACGTAATTTTCGAATAAATTTGTTTTAGCGTGTCAGAGGTGGGAGATAACACGCGCCCTTTTTCCTTCCGCATTCTAAATAACGATGTCGATTAATCTGAGTCTCCTTTCCGTAATAAGGCTTGCCATGCCAACGATAATGTCATCTCATCCTTGTAATTGATGGGGGTTGCCGACTCGTAGGCTCTGCATATCTCCATTTGTTCTAGCCACCTAAGTTGGTCTACATACGACGTCGTGATGAGAAGTTTGGCCCTCGTGAAGTCCGCCGATATCTCCGGGTCCGATGCATACACCGATAAAGCCGTGCTACATCTATTGTGCTCGATGTCCTTTTGGTGCTCCTTCCACCTTACTCCGACNTGTAGCACGGCTTTATCGGTGTATGCATCGGACCCGGAGATATCGGCGGACTTCACGAGGGCCAAACTTCTCATCACGACGTCGTATGTAGACCAACTTAGGTGGCTAGAACAAATGGAGATATGCAGAGCCTACGAGTCGGCAACCCCCATCAATTACAAGGATGAGATGACATTATCGTTGGCATGGCAAGCCTTATTACGGAAAGGAGACTCGGATTAATCGACATCGTTATTTAGAATGCGGAAGGAAGAAGGGCGCGTGTTATCTCCCACCTATGACACGCTAAAACAAATTTATTCGAAAATTACGTAATTCTATCGTACGAATAAAAGATCGTTACGTGGATACTGAGATTTCGGTTTGAAAAAGCACGTGATGCCCAACGGAACTCGAAATAAGAACATTTTTGAAAGGCGTTCCAAAGACAACGGGCAGTAACGATGTGTTACGAATAGAACATTGCCTGAAGAAGGATACAGTGGTGTCCGAAAACGTTTGCGATTGAAATTCTTTCACATCGGTTATAGGTTTGGAGATAAGTTATTTTTATATTGTTCCGGTGTGTGTTAGCGGTTTATTTATATGTTGTTATATACTTATAAATTTTTTTATTGTAAATATTAAAAGTATTACAGCAAATAATTTATTGTAATACTTTTAATATTTACAATAAAATTTTTAACCATTATGAAATGAAATGGTATAAAAAGTAAAATAATTAATATTATAAATAATAAAATCTACAATCATGCATTAGAATTTCTTATATTTTACAAATCTTTGATGATAAATTAATTAAACACACTTTGTAAAGAAAAACATTAGTTTGTTTTCTTTGCAAACAAAATTTCTAAATATTTTTCATAAGATTTATGAGGTTGCATTTCACATTTTGAATTATCTTTATCATTTTAATATTTCCTCAGCAGTATTGATGAGGCAGTTGCACTTATTAAAAGAAAAAATATCATACTAAATTTGATACAATCAAAATAATTGATAACTTAAAAGCAATAAACTATATTTATGAAACACTTTACATGAAGACTGTGAGATCTATCTCAGCAATGCACTGCACTTATAGAAAAATTTTAGAAATTTGTAATTATAATGCAAATTAAAAATCATTTGATATATTGTCAGACTTCTTTATCTATTATTTCTATTTTTATTGTTCAAAACTGGATTTAAGACTTATAAATAATGAAATGATACGAGTAATATCCAGTAAATGATATAGTTTACTAAATACTGTAATAACAAAAATGTTTTTGATGAATTTTAAATTGCCAAAAATTTTTGTTTTTGTTATTAGCAAAGTATATTATTTGTTGGATATTACTGGTATCATTTTATTATTTATACTTGTCTTTTTATTGTTTGTCATATTTTCATATTCTTTTAGTATGGTAAATTACAATTAATATTGATAATATGTAAGGAAAATGAGATGGTTTCTGTGATAAAAATCCATCTAAAAGCAATTAATGTTTAAGATAAGAAATATGTACATTTTCTCGATTATTACATTATTACTCTTTTATGTTCATTTTGAATCAGTTATTTAAATTCACTTTATTGCTGACATTAAATTATCAGAAATTCAAAAACATGTTTAATGACATTCAGTCTTTAAACATGTAATTACAGGTAATACTTTAACAGTAAAGAAAAATAATTTTAATTGGTTTTGATGACAGTTAATTGCAATGCATTATTGCCGTATTAACACAGTATCAATGAAATGTTACTGATTTATCAATTAGAATTTATAATTGATAAATGATATAACCATTACATTTTTCATTTGTTGCTTTCTTAGTCTCTAGTAAAAAAAATTTTCATGGCTAAAATTAGAATAGTTTACTAATATAATGATTTATATAAATTTAACGAAATAAAATGTTAAAAAATGCTTACCTCTAAAATAAGACCATCCATAATTTTCATATAAGTTTCTAGTTGGAACAGTAATGCATCCTAAGCTGTTAATGTTGGCAACTTTAAAACTAGTGCATGCAGTGCTAGCTCAATGGTAACGTCACCTGAGGCGAGACTGATTTTTGTTACCTCTGTATCCAAAATGGATGGCAACAGAGAGCACTTCTACTACTGCACTCGTGTTGAATGATTTATAAACGACTTTAATGTATATTTATTGTATCAGTTGGAAACTGCAGTAACAGATGCCATGATAAATAAAAGTCATTGTATGTTGTATATTTATTGTATTTGGCTTATTTTACTTATTTTTGACCACTCACTTTGCTTCTTGAGACCTCATTGCCTCGTCCATTGGGTCGACCTTGTGTGCACATTCAGGTTAGTGCCATTTTGAGAGAGAACAGATTATCTTTCACAAGCACCAAGTGCAGTTAGGATGTACTAGTGTTCCAGCTTAAACATAAAATTTTGAACTAGAATAATAATATATTCCAGTTACATGTAGATCAGTCTAGTCAAAACATTGTAATACTTATTTTAAGAAATTTTTTTTGTTATTTTAAACATTCTCATTGTTTATATCTGAATATATTGATATTATTTATTTTCTTATGAATGTTAGATGATTTAAAAGTTATTTTATTAATATTTCATGTATATATACAGGAGAAACTTTAAATTACTGTTTTCAAATGTTAAAAAAATGGTATGTAGAAAAAATACTTTTGAATGAAAGTTGTTATAAAAGTTTTTTTGATTTTATTAGAATTTCCCAGAGGTTGAGGAAGATCTTTACTACTAAAATTACTACTTTTTTGATGTTCTAGTATATTTACAAAATAAAAATAATAAGAATTGTATTGCATTTTTAAATAAGAAAGTTTCACAACAAAGAAAGGATTCTTTATTAAGTTATACAAGAAATGCAATAGAATGAATGTTTTTAATGTTACCATAAATATGATTCTCTAGTCAATTGATCCTGCTTGCTTCCCATGAGAAGGGATAGACATTATCTACAAATCCTCAGAAATTAGCTGCAAAAAGAAAGATTTGATTTGAAAAAAATACAAGTGAATTATGTTTTAATTCAAAACAGATATATTTGTTTTTCTTAAAGCAGTTATGAAGATGCAAATTAAAATAATCAATTAAGCATTAGAAAAACTATCTTTATGAANGAAAAAAATCTGGCAACATCAGAAGCAGAAGCATCGAGATCTGGCAACATTGAAACAAGTTTCGAGAGGACCATGTGTATTGACAGAAGGCGAGAAAAGAAAATTTACATACTTAAGTACTAATAGTTTATGAAAATAATAATTTTCGTGAACTATTATTACTTAAGTATGTAAAAATTTATTACATTTCATGTTGTACAAGGATTTTACCCAATTGAACTGTGTCAGAGTGAATCCTTGCTATAACAGTACCATGTTATACAGGGATGGTACCAATTCTTGAACCGTGTTAGAGTGAATCCATGCTATAGAAGTGCCGTGTTATATGAGGGTTACCTGTAAATAAATATTTTTAATCTCCAGTGTACTGGGCTGGATCATGGCATACACAAATGAGACAAATGTCTAGGGCCTGGTCAAACTGTGTATTTTGAAAAGATTTGTAAATAAGATAGTTCACAACTGTATATAATAAACAAATAAACAAAAATATATTGTTTTTTTATAGTATCAACATTATATTTTTTGTGTGCTCTATTTCTTGTGGGAGAGGGAGGGGGCCTGGTAAGAAGAAAATGTCTAGGGCCCCAAAGTGGGTTAATCCAGCCCTGCCAGTGTAGGATGCTCCAGAAAAAAATGAATCAAAAAGCAATTTGCCACACTGATATTCAACAATGACCAATGATTGACTACCATTCGTGTTGATGCCTGGTGATTGTTGACCACCATAATTACCTGAAAAGATCATGATCTCTGGTGAAAGACATGAATATTAATGTGTTAGGACAGTGGCATGAATGTTTGGTCAAAAATGTCATGTTACTTTGGTCATTAATGTAAATAAATGGATGTTTACATCATTTTATGTTTCACCATAGATACAACATATGTAAATACAGTGACTTATTGAAGTATATCATTAAATATAAAATTGTCTAATTTAATAATAAAATTATTATTTTCAGGTGGATTACCTCATCCAAAAGGAATGGTTGTAGAACCAATGCCAAATGTAAGAAGTATTCTTTTCTAAATTTAAATTTCATTTACAATTTTAAGATTTTTGAATTATCTATTATGTACTATATTATGCTTTTGTCCACTTTGGACGAAAAGCCCGAAATGCTAAAATGTAGTGATGTACAGGAATAAGTTACATTAAAGATATTTTAATTTGAAATTGTGTGATTCTCTTTCCTTGGTATAACAAGTCCTAGTTCAAAATAACATTCAAAGTGGACAAAAGCATAATATATGTAATTAAGGACAAGAAGCATGTATCAGAAATGTTATGAACTATGACTTTTAAACAAGTGGTAGTAATAAGTTTTGAAATTTAGTGGTTACAGATATATTCCAAGAAAATAGCAGAACTTGGTGTCTTTGAAGATAAAGTTCCAAATCATGTGCTTGTAAATGAATATTTACCAGGACAAGGCATTATGGTAATTGTTTTCTGCTGTTGATTTCATTTATATTTAGAATAATAGGACTGACCATATGGCCAAAATGATAAAGGTGTTCTTCTCTTCTGAAAGATCCAGATCAGATCTGAATCTCAAAACATTTTCTTGGTTGATTTGGCTTTGTTTGTTTTATCAAGAAATCACTGAATTGTAGATAAGATCTATTCAAAAAGGGCATAGTTATCCAAATAACTCATAGTGTGCCAGTTCATCTCATTAGCAAAGTTATCAATCAGTTTGAGATTAGAATATGATACTTTGTCAGTTACCAACTTTTGTTATGAAAATATATTTTGCATTATGCAAAATTTAAAAAATGTACACATGGATTGTGACAAATTTGAAATAAACAGATATATTCTCTCAGAGGTTTGTTCGTAATTTCGAATGAATTTTTTAAAATAAGTTTGGATATGATTTAATTTACAATATCGATATATCTTGATAGGTTCCACCCACTATTTATTATATAAGAGACTTCATAACGGAAAGTGAAGAAGAATTATTAATAAGAAAAGTTGATAATGCTCCTAAACCAAAGTGGACCACTTTATCAAATAGAAGATTACAAAATTGGGGTATGAACTTTAAGAAAATATATCATAACTAAATTGTATGTAAACTAGATTACTTCCATTATTAAAATTAAATGACAGTAATCATCACAAGTACAAAAATCACTTTGGATGCTGAATAGAAGTATGATTCACATTTCTCTAGGTTCTTCAGTGTCTCATTATCTTATATCTCGATAGATGGAAATCATTTAATATTCCCTTCAACTGTCAGATGAAGTAGAGAGATTTCCTCTTTGGTAATACACCAAAACAAATTGTTAGTTGTCTGACGAGGTCATACTCTATCTGATTTATGTTTAATCATAGAATTAGTAAAAGCACAACAGCATCTTTAAAAAAGTTTCAGTTTTCATATCGTCTAAATGAAGATATTTGATTCTGACAGAAATCAAATCATCTGAAGATGAATGCATTTTTAAATCATAATTCAAATGTGTTAATATTTTCTATAAATATGTACAATAATAAATCATTTTTTATGTATAATTAGCACTTAAAAAGTATTGTTAATTAATATTAATATTTATTTAATCTTTAAAAGTTTTTTATGAACATAAACTTTAGAAATAAAATGCAAATATTTTTTGATTGTTTTATATTTTACTTTAAAGTCTTATAAATCTATTCTAAAAGAACCTTTTATGCTTCTACTAACTTCTTTACAAAACAGCCTAACTGCTTTGTGAAGTAGAATTTACTGTTTATTTATTTGTAGCCCTTTCTCTGTTCTATATATCTTTCCCTATAACTGGGTAAAAATTGGTTTAAACTGTTTTGAAAACCATTTATAAGTTGGAAGGACTATAATCTTAATTCAGTTTTTGTTATTTTACTAATATACAATAAATGTTATCTATAATGTAGGCCTATACCTTCTTGTCTGGACGTCAAAAAGTTATGAAGGCCATATACTAAAGTTTATGCCTTATTTAGGTTTACATTTACTTACTTTTAAACGTTAGGAAGCAGAAGATGCCCAGAAAATAAATATATCTCAAATGCCTGCATTATATAACTACAGGTAACCCCCATATAACACAGTATTTACATTCCAAAAAATTGCTATGTTATGCGAATCCATGTTATAGGAAACAAAGAACTAGTACAAAAAGGCGGGTTAGGTTCCAAAAATTAAAAAACATGCTATTATATTTTCATAATTAAGATAAATATCTTTATTAAGTGATATATTTTAATATAAATTAAACAACATTTTCTTCGTCATCACTAAAAGCACTATTAACCGAGAGCGTTTTCTTTTTGGCAAGTTATCCTTATCCTCTGAGCATTTTTCTGCATTATCTTCAGATCCATGCTTTACCTTTTGCAAAAAGTATGTAATTTTAGATTGCTTGCTTCTAGTTAAAAGATCTTTATAATTTTCCTTATATGGTGCTAAGCACTTATGAAGAATAAAGCAAGTATGGAATAAGGAAAAAATCTGGCAACATCAGAAGCAGAAGCATCGAGATCTGGCAACATTGAAACAAGTTTCGAGAGGACCATGTGTATTGACAGAAGGCGAGAAAAGAAAATTTACATACTTAAGTACTAATAGTTTATGAAAATAATAATTTTCGTTAACTATTATTACTTAAGTATGTAAAAATTTATTACATTTCATGTTGTACAAGGATTTTACCCAATTGAACTGTGTCAGAGTGAATCCTTGCTATAACAGTACCATGTTATACAGGGATGGTACCAATTCTTGAACCGTGTTAGAGTGAATCCATGCTATAGAAGTGCCGTGTTATATGAGGGTTACCTGTAAATAAATATTTTTAATCTCCAGTGTACTGGGCTGGATCATGGCATACACAAATGAGACAAATGTCTAGGGCCTGGTCAAACTGTGTATTTTGAAAAGATTTGTAAATAAGATAGTTCACAACTGTATATAATAAACAAATAAACAAAAATATATTGTTTTTTTATAGTATCAACATTATATTTTTTGTGTGCTCTATTTCTTGTGGGAGAGGGAGGGGGCCTGGTAAGAAGAAAATGTCTAGGGCCCCAAAGTGGGTTAATCCAGCCCTGCCAGTGTAGGATGCTCCAGAAAAAAATGAATCAAAAAGCAATTTGCCACACTGATATTCAACAATGACCAATGATTGACTACCATTCGTGTTGATGCCTGGTGATTGTTGACCACCATAATTACCTGAAAAGATCATGATCTCTGGTGAAAGACATGAATATTAATGTGTTAGGACAGTGGCATGAATGTTTGGTCAAAAATGTCATGTTACTTTGGTCATTAATGTAAATAAATGGATGTTTACATCATTTTATGTTTCACCATAGATACAACATATGTAAATACAGTGACTTATTGAAGTATATCATTAAATATAAAATTGTCTAATTTAATAATAAAATTATTATTTTCAGGTGGATTACCTCATCCAAAAGGAATGGTTGTAGAACCAATGCCAAATGTAAGAAGTATTCTTTTCTAAATTTAAATTTCATTTACAATTTTAAGATTTTTGAATTATCTATTATGTACTATATTATGCTTTTGTCCACTTTGGACGAAAAGCCCGAAATGCTAAAATGTAGTGATGTACAGGAATAAGTTACATTAAAGATATTTTAATTTGAAATTGTGTGATTCTCTTTCCTTGGTATAACAAGTCCTAGTTCAAAATAACATTCAAAGTGGACAAAAGCATAATATATGTAATTAAGGACAAGAAGCATGTATCAGAAATGTTATGAACTATGACTTTTAAACAAGTGGTAGTAATAAGTTTTGAAATTTAGTGGTTACAGATATATTCCAAGAAAATAGCAGAACTTGGTGTCTTTGAAGATAAAGTTCCAAATCATGTGCTTGTAAATGAATATTTACCAGGACAAGGCATTATGGTAATTGTTTTCTGCTGTTGATTTCATTTATATTTAGAATAATAGGACTGACCATATGGCCAAAATGATAAAGGTGTTCTTCTCTTCTGAAAGATCCAGATCAGATCTGAATCTCAAAACATTTTCTTGGTTGATTTGGCTTTGTTTGTTTTATCAAGAAATCACTGAATTGTAGATAAGATCTATTCAAAAAGGGCATAGTTATCCAAATAACTCATAGTGTGCCAGTTCATCTCATTAGCAAAGTTATCAATCAGTTTGAGATTAGAATATGATACTTTGTCAGTTACCAACTTTTGTTATGAAAATATATTTTGCATTATGCAAAATTTAAAAAATGTACTTAATAGAATTTTAAAAAGTAAAATAAACCGTATTTTATTTTTTAAACTTATTATAATGAAAATATTTGTGTAACTAACATTTATTTTCAATTAATAGTAGACTACATGTTGGGCTATTTATTAAGTATATAAAAATATATTTTTAAATATTAAAAAGTAGTACTTTTATATGCTTTTTAAAAAATGCTTTGAGGAAATAATGATTATCAAGTTGATTGAAATACTTTAATCAAATAAAATCAATATAATTGATTAATATTGATGAATTACAATGCAATTCTCTACAAGGACAGTTACTTATGAAAATCAGTCTACAATATACATTATCATATTAAAAGTAATTGGACACTGATATTTGCAAAGTGAATCAAATGATAATTGTATTTTAATTGCAAACTATATGTTCTACATTGTACAGTATAAAATGTCGAACCTCAGAGGTATCTGCCACTCACAGTTAATATGACTTGATCCAAGGAACTTGCAGCGTTTGAATATGATATTATTGTTGGTTCTCACATTAATGATTTGTTTGCTGATGGTATTCATAAATGAAAGGTCACCAGATCAACAGTGAGTTATATAATTATCAAATGGAGAGATAAAAGTAAGGATCAGGATTTATGCAAACCATTATCATCTATTAGAGAACTGGCTAGGAAGAATGGAGGAAAATACCATTTGAGATGTATCAGAAGTTAGTGGAAAGTATGCCACACAGACTGTCCACTATCCTTAAAGCCAAAGCAGATCCCACTAGTACTAAAATTGGTAATAAAATACTACTACTGATACTTGCATAGATGTGCAATTACTTTTGGTAGGGTAGTGTATATCTATATATATAAAAATGAATGTATGGCTGTCTGTCTGTCTTTCATGCATTACTACACCATTTATCCGATTGCCATGAAACTTTGGGAAGTTGTTTAATATACTCCTGCGAAGATTTCTGGCATAGTACATTTATCCTATGATAGATTGTGCGTGTGTATACGAGCATTTCATCGTGAGCATTTCAGTACAGTTAGGAGTTGAAACTTGAAATTTGGTACACAGTTAGGGTATGTCACGCACACCAACAAGGGGTTTTTTGAAATCCCCTCTGCGGGGAAAGTGACAGGATTAAGGCTTCAACAATGGAAGTGTTAAGAGAAAGCAACATGCAAGATTTACAGGCGCAGATGCGGTTTTTTGCATTAAATCTAACATAATTTTAGAATAAATTGAATATCAAACTCAAGATAAGTTGCATAAAACCAGTTCGCATAACAACCCTGACCTATGGGAAGCCCAATGTCAGGGTTGTTATATGAACTGGTTTTACGCAACTTGAAAAGCACGTTGTTAATAGCTTCAAAAAAGATATTGTGTTTTACAAAAGATATGTGGACGATGTGTGCGTTATCTGGAGAAACGGCGAAAGAATATACTAATTCATACAGGTTAATATCTTGTCATATGAACAAAAATGAACGTTAACGTTTTAAATATATTTACGTTATTAATAATGTAAATATAATATAATATAAATAATTTATTATTAAATTTACTAATAATTTCAGCCACATGAAGATGGTCCCCTCTTTTATCCAACTATTACCACTGTTAATCTAGGATCTCATACTATTTTAAATTACTATCATAAAATAAATGAAGAGGATTCTTCTAACAATGAAAAAGAGGAGGTAATTTTGTAAATTTTTACATAGAAATATGAATAATTATGTAATTGCTAATTGACAATATGATTAAATTTTAAAATTTATTTTAAACTATTTATTAATTTGTTTAAATACTTTGATTCTTTCTAGATAATCTTTGATTTTATCAAATTTTACAATTTATATTTTTCACTCATTTTGTTTCCTTCAGCTATTATGAAAAATGTTTTTGAATGTTAGTTTAATGAAATAATTGCTTCTAGAAATTTGAATTCTAAATTATTAAAAGTATAATTGTTTTAGTATAAATATTTAGAAAATTTTTATATATTTTGTAGACTAATTCCAATAGACTTCTAGCATCAGTTTTACTAGAACCACGAAGCCTTTTAGTAGTAAAAGACGATATGTATCATAAGTATCTTCATGGCATCGATGAAAAGGTTGAAGACGAAATAAATAACAACATTGTGAACATAAGAGATCATTTAAGTAATTATCCTTTGAACTTAAAACGTAATCGAAGGATTTCATTAACCTTTCGTTATGTTCCCAAATTTATTAAAACAAAATTGTTTTCAAAGCAGTACTAAATAAAAAAACATGAAACATGTTCAATGTCGTTATGGAATTGTTATATATATATATATTACTTTTACTTTCCTGGCTGTTATGTATTGAAATCGGTCAAATTTGACCCTCTGGGTTTTTGCAAATCTCCACATTTTGAGACCCCTGAACCCAAAAAGTAAAAAAAAAAGGGGTGGCAAAAAATTCCGTGGATATGCATATGTATATTTTTGTGTCTATTTCATTGGTTAAAATGGTTACATTAATGGAGCACTTATTACAAATATAAGATGTCTGTCACATTTTTCACAATCCAATTCTTTCTAGGTTTGTTTTGATTTGTTCAAGTAGATTTTCAGAAGTAAAGTGAAAATGTATGTCACATCAACTACATAATTCAGAAGACATACACGAATATTTCTTTTATTCCGATTCAGATGGAGATATGCTTCTGCTTTCATGATGATTCATTAGATTCATAAGTATGTAGACAAGTACAAGCACTGGACTTAGGTCAGTGCAAAAAATTTATTATCTCCTAATAATTTAAACGTGATTTTAAGAAACAAACAACTACAGAAATAATGATATTTTTTGGACTATGCATGCTAATGGGGAGTATTAGAAAAAATTCTATTCATGACAATTGGAGCAGTGACCCCAAAATTTTCAGTTTTCTAGAAACTGTGTCTATAAATAGATTTTAGCTTCTCCTTAGAATGCTTCATTTTGTCAACACTTTAACACAAAATCCAACAGACTGACTTTCCAAACTTGGAAACATATTCCAAAACCTAAAAGCCTCCTGGAATACAAATTTCTATCCATATGAAAATTTATGCATTGATGAATCTCTTTTCCTTTGGAAGGGATGACTTTCATTTTGACAGCATATTCCATCAAAATGTTCCTGATTTGGAATAAAATTATATATATTAGCTGATTGAAAAATTAATTATGTTTTAGATATAATAGTCTATACAAAAAAACTACGAAATTTTCAGAAAAATACAAAGATTTGGACAGTCTGGAAGTGTTGCACTCGCTCCTTGAGGGTTATTCTGGAAAACATTATAAGTTGTATATTGATGATTATTATGTGATAATCCAGAGGTACTCTTACCAAGAGTAAATTTTTACCCTACATAAATTTACATAAACATACATAAATTTTCACCCTAAACAAACTTAAATAAATAATTTATTTTAATTTCACTTAAAAATGCTAAAAAAGGATATAATTTAGAATAAAGTTAATATAACCAAAAAAGGGTATAAAAGTTTAACATCCTGCAAAACTGCTATATTACTCAGCAGTTTAACCAGAAATGAGGATGTTTTGTATCCTTCCTCCACACCTCATATCTGAGAATTTTGCACACCACCTGGTCCATTGACACATCATTTCTGATAATCATGATGGTGCAGAAAACGATGATAAAAAGAGTGGCTTGAATACACTCGGGGCAGTTGTTTCCAACATTGCCATACTGAGGAGTTCGTTCAAAATATTGCCAAAGTGAGTGCTCCTCCTCCCTCAGCTGAACCTGTACTTCGGACTCGCCACCCCAAGAAATGAACAACAAAGGTTTCAACATGAGCAACGAGGTAAACGTTTATTGTAAACTCTCTCTCTCGGTTTAAATCTAAGATAGACCCTAGAGGAGTGATAAGAGATAATTCCTATCTCATCCATATCCTCTATATTCTCGGTAATATGGATTATAGTCGTATGTTATATCTGTACGCCTATGTTATCTTTTTATGTTTTGTTGTATTATTAATTGTCCTTGTTGTTATTTCTTTGATTAAATTGTTAACTTTATATTTAATGTCCTTCTGGTCTGGTATTCATTGCATATGCACAAACCCACACAGAATCTTACCACTCGGGTTCTTTTAAAAATTAAGCCATCCAGTGACAAGGTGAGCAGGTCTAACAGATCTGATGATTAGAGGGCCTGGACCCTCGTCCGTATTCTCACAATTATAATTCTCCAGAACCTTGGAACATTAAAAATAGAAGGAATAGAAACTTGTGGTACAATAAGAAAAACAGAAAATATTTATCAACTGATTGAAAAAATTAAATCTAGAAGTGAGCATTTTCTATATGGATAGCATCTTATACATCTTACATGAATGATGGATGGATAAGCAAGAGGTCTGAATGTTATCAAATTTTCTTCCACATTAAATGGAAAGTGCATCATTAACCTCAATCTCAACCTGAAGAACTAGTATAAAGCCATAAAGTATAATGAAAATATGGTCATCTAGACATGATAGTTATAATCAAACCCCAAGAAAAACAAATGGTATAAGAAATTATTTTTTCATTTCCTTGTCATCTGCACATATAACTATCATCTTGTATAAAGACAAAAATCTGAACAAATACAGACGTATATTCGGTGAAACTATTCGACTTGATTAACGCACATACGAAAATTGGCGCGCAAACTGCATTATGGCAAAGACCCTTCTCTATTGGCCCGCTGTCACTACGCTTCGCCAATCGCGTTAATTCTTGACAGTTGTAGCGGACAGACGAACGTCATGGCAGTATGTGATAAATGATGATATCAAATGTGGATAACGATGAAATAACCTACACGTGTAAATAACGGAAAAATAAGAGAGAAGGACCGCGAATTGAAAATGTGAAAATAAATACGAAATTGAGTTGATAACATAATCGAACAAGGCAGCTTATTGGCACGAAATTCGCGGCTGTCAATGCCAAACAATGCTTGTGAAAGACTTCGGAAAGCTAAATGCTTGTAATGAAAGTCTCAGCTTGCACGGGCGAAAGCCTGAGACCGTTCGGACTACCAAGCAGCCCAAAAATACAAAGTATATATATATATATATATATATATACTTTGTATTTTTGGGCTGCTTGGTAGTCCGAACGGTCTCAGGCTTTCGCCCGTGCAAGCTGAGACTTTCATTACAAGCATTTAGCTTTCCGAAGTCTTTCACAAGCATTGTTTGGCATTGACAGCCGCGAATTTCGTGCCAATAAGCTGCCTTGTTCGATTATGTTATCAACTCAATTTCATATTTATTTTCACATTTTCAATTCGCGGTCCTTCTCTCTTATTTTTCCGTTATTTACACGTGTAGGTTATTTCATCGTTATCCACATTTGATATCATCATTTATCACATACTGCCATGACGTTCGTCTGTCCGCTACAACTGTCAAGAATTAACGCGATTGGCGAAGCGTAGTGACAGCGGGCCAATAGAGAAGGGTCTTTGCCATAATGCAGTTTGCGCGCCAATTTTCGTATGTGCGTTAATCAAGTCGAATAGTTTCACCGAATATACGTCTGTATTTGTTCAGATTTTTGTCTTTATACAAGATGATAGTTATATGTGCAGATGACAAGGAAATGAAAAAATAATTTCTTATACCATTTGTTTTTCTTGGGGTTTGATTATAACTATCATGTCTAGATGACCATATTTTCATTATACTTTATGGCTTTATACTAGTTCTTCAGGTTGAGATTGAGGTTAATGATGCACTTTCCATTTAATGTGGAAGAAAATTTGATAACATTCAGACCTCTTGCTTATCCATCCATCATTCATGTAAGATGTATAAGATGCTATCNACTCGTTGCTTACCTTTCCCTGCGTGTGTATATATTTTTTTTTATTTCGTTATTGCTGTGTTGTTCTATCTCCCAGCAAGTAACACAATTCGAATTATATTGAAAAAGAAAGGAAAACGAAGTAACAGAGAAGAAAACGGAATTTTATCAAAAAGTTTTCAGAATGCTTTTTTCTCACAGATTCTTTGAGAAAAAAGTATTCTGAAAACTCGTGCAACAACGTCTACACTTTACGACATCGTCCTCGTACTGATACAGAATGCCATTTTGAAGAATCGAATGAAGTTTTGAAAGTGGAGGCAAATTCATTGGATGAGAAAACCTTCGGCTCTTATGTAGTAATTTTGAAGAACACGATGGAAAAAAACCAAAAGGATCATCAGAAGCAAAATTGAAAAATATGTATTTTGAATACTGCTCCAACTACCAGTAGCAATCTAAAGGTGTGAACACTTCAAATGAAATTTAAAAATATCAAAATTTATGCTATCTAAAAACTAGAAGTATTGATAAATTAAAAACCGAAGTACTTTAATTCCTTTAACTTACTTGAGAGACTAAAAAATTAATTTATTCAAGAAGAAAATAATTTGGTTAAATAAAATTTTAATTAAATTGTTTTATCTTCCTTGAAAAGAACTGTGATTTCTTGTGTTCTTATTATGGAAATATGAACAGATTCTTTAAATACAATATTTATTGAATTGTTCACCAGATGTTGTCTGTACCACACTTACTTTGTAACCGCTCTGCACCTTGTTGTTATGCCACCTTCAATTCTATAGTTTTACTGTTGTGTACCCTTTACGTCAAGCCACCTTGTAATATGAATCCATTTTACGCCTGTCTCCTTTGATGTTTATTCTCATATCGTTATAGCGGTTTGTATTGTATGATTTTAAGTATAATAACCTTTTTAAATTAATACCAACTGAAGAGGAACTATTTCCAATTGTCCGAAATGCATTTTGGTTATTTATGTTTATTACTCATACTCATGTAGACGTTTTTACTGTACACACTATTTTGTTTCATTAAATGTTCTAAATTGATTCCTGAGTGTTTGTGTCTATTATCACTGATGTGATAAGCCATTATTATCTACCTCACGTTAGTAGATGTTTTATTTAATTTAAGAATTACTAGCAGATGAGCCCGGCGTTTCCCGGGCAAAACATAACAACAAATGTTAAGATTATTAGCTTATTTCGTACTTCTATACCTTCTATTATATTATATTATAGTATTCCATTTATTTACAAAGGTTTATCGCACGGAGTGACCAATCTAATACATTAAAAAAAAATTCCAGCAACGAGTTGCTTACCTTTCCCTGCGTGTGGCACCATCATTTTATTAATTAAATTAAACAACTTATTATGTTATTAATTATTATAAAATGGCATAAAGCTTAATTTTGAGGGTGGGAATGAGTTTTATATTTCAAAAAAATGTAAATATAACGAGTAAAATGGTCATTAAGTCCGATCCTACACGAGATATGACACACGACCCGCTTTATCTCCCTACTCCGTCGACCTTTAACCACCAAAATTTAATAGAATCAATCATCTAGTACACAAACCTCCCTGTAAAATTTCAGAAATTTTCGACAAAAAGCACAGGAGTTATTAAACTTCAAAGAGAGTGAACAAAATTGTGTCCCTTATACACGCGTTAACATCTATAGAACAGAAAGAACTGCGAATTTTTCTTTTTGCATTTCTCGAAGTTTCAAGATTCCGACTCCAAAAATGTAGAAATGTTGGTGTCATTTTTTTGACCAATCGCCATACTTATCTTCTGTTACTTATAACAGAATCAGGAAAGTAAATATCTCATGATTTATACGTTTTCCAAAATTTTCTATTGAAGACCACACATTGAAGGTGGCAATGTTACTTACTCCTATTTGTGAATTACCGGTTCGGCTCTCGATTAGTGAATTGTTTTGTACGACGAGTTTTTCCAGGATGATAATGGTATAGAAATGTGCATTGTCAAGGTTATTTCTCCCAAGTGTTTCACCCTTACGCTAGCCTTTAGATGTCTATTTTCATGGACAATTAAAAGTCAAGCGTCTTCAAAATCTTATTAATTTTTAAATTAATGAAAAAAAATTCCGTGGATGTGTGTGTGTGTTTCGTTTAATATTTCTGAATGGGTTAAAAAACGAAATTTTGCATGGTAGCTCATGTATAATGGGCATTTATGCTATTAAATTCTCGTAGTTAAAAATATAGGGCAGGGGTCTCAAACTCAAACGCAGCAAAAAGCCAGTCAAATAGATGTACTCGTATATCAAACGTGGGTTGTATTCAATAATCATCGGTAAACCAAAATATATTGTAATTTAAAAAAAATAAAATAGCTGCATCGTGTCACTTCTATAACAAATTTCTTTCTTTTTAAATTTTTCCATAGAGACCATGTAACGTTCTATTATCCAATTGGAAGTAACAATCTAGCGAATCCGTCATTTAGCGTGTTATCGCTCATCTAACTAACGTAGTTTTATCAACATGGAATTAAAAAGACTCTCTATTTACGGGACAGTCGCTCGGGAAAGAGCTTGGCCCGACCAAAATAGGAGCGGCCCGGGCGGGGATGTCCGACAATTTCACAGCCCGAATCGCGTCTCTGGCAATAGATGAGAAACCAATCCAGTTACAGGAGACCACCGTTCGGACTAACCAAAAAGCGAGATTTCGGGCGAAAATCATATAAAAGCTCAAAATCCCTAGGACAGGTAAAGGCTGGGACCGAGAACCGCAAACCTTGCTGATGGTGTCGAAGATTCTCTTCTGAAGAACAAAAGCACCAAAATACCGAGCGCAGGGATTACTGGCGGGCTTAACTTTCCCAACGACTACTTTCTAAGTTAAATTTATAGTACAGTAATTTTTATTTACAATTTAAAACTATAAGAGTATTATAGAATCATTTTAAATGATTCTTGAAAAAGCCGATTTAATAATTCGTTCAGAAACTTACATTCAAAACATTTAATTTATTACATACACTTTTTTAACATTAAAATCTTACATATTTATTATTCAGTTGAGAATTCAGAAAAAA